>NW_013875640.1:0-320 GCF_000517525.1 Limulus polyphemus
GTTATTCTTAAAACTCTTCTTAGTTTATTATATAATTGAAGACAAAAAACAAAAAGAGTAAAATCGACACTAACCGAAAGTTGGATAAGAGATTATGAAATAACTATTGGGGATCTTCATAAAAGGATCTCTATTTTGAAAGTCTTACATCAAGGGCATCTTTGTATTGAAGTATGAAGAAAAACAATTTTTTTGATAATTTCGCAAAAACGTGGGCTATAGCCTTTGGTTTTTAGTGAAAATATGAGTTTTTTTGGAAAATGGAAAAAAGTGATTTTTTAACGAAAAATTAAAGGAAAAATATCCGATAGTGCTTATTT
>NW_013875641.1:0-304 GCF_000517525.1 Limulus polyphemus
CTTCTCTAGTAGAGATAAGTCCTTTACTTCACAAATAGCTTGTGTAGTAGAGATAAGCTCTTTACTTCACTAGTAGCTTGTTTAGTAGAGATAAGTCCTTTACTTCACAAATAGCTTGTGTAGAAGAGATAAGCTCTTTACTTCACTAGTAGCTTGTGTAGTAGAGATAAGTCCTTTACTTCACAAATAGCTTGTGTAGTAGAGATAAGCCCTTTACTCCACTAGTAGCTTGTCTAGTAGAGATAAACCCTTTACTTCACTAGTAGCTTGTGTAGTAGAGATAAACCCTTTACTTCACTAGTAG
>NW_013875642.1:0-651 GCF_000517525.1 Limulus polyphemus
CATGTGTACTACACTACTGATAGATAAATAATTAATCGTGGCTTCTCAATTCAACAACCAAACAAACAAAACAATGGTGAAAATGTTATAATTAATCTAATTCATCTGGTAAAAAAAGTGTCTTTAACAGTGTACCTTACAAATGTTAAATGTCCTGTTAGAAATGTATCCTCACGACAGCTCTCCAAAGAGGTTAACACCCATTTGTCCACGAGATCGTTCCCTGATTCACAGGTCTGACCCGGTTTTCGTTGTCTCTTCATGAGATCGTTCTTTTTTTTCTTTCATATTTCACGAGACTGTTCCCGTTGTTACCTTTTCTAAACATTCTATTTTAATCTTTTCTCTTTCTTTGAGATTACCTTAGTTGATGTGATATTTACTGGTTCCATACAATGGATTCTTTTCGCGAGTCATTTTCCTACACCATTTTTGCAACAATCGGATCAACCAATAATACACAACCTGTGGAAGTTGCGGTGTGTTACCATTTTTGCAACAATCGGATCAACCAATAATACACAACCTGTGGAAGTGTGTTACCATTTTTGCAACAATCGGATCAACCAATAATACACAACCTGTGGAAGTGTGTTACCATTTTTGCAACAATCGGATCAACCAATAATACACAACCTGTGGAAGTGTGTT
>NW_013875643.1:0-304 GCF_000517525.1 Limulus polyphemus
CTCTGACTGCAGTTCAATTACTCATTAGCTCTGTTGTCCCGTCACGTTGTGACCGTCATATATATATACAAGACTAACACATATCTAGTAAATGCTAGGGCATTCATGAAGGAACAGGATATTTCTAGAAAGAGGTGGCGTGATACTAGTCACATGACCTCGCTGACGCAACACTGCTCCCTTCTTAGTATTGTTCGTCCCGAACAATAGCCACTTACAATAAACCAATAACAATTAACAATAACTTAATTAAATGTACAGAATTACAAACACAAAATTACAATTCAACAAAGTCTCTTAATTT
>NW_013875644.1:0-304 GCF_000517525.1 Limulus polyphemus
CACCAGGTTTTCGAATGTTTTGTTTATTTACTAGTGTTTATTTCTTACAGCCAAGATCTATTGAAAAATAAAACTAGAAATATTTATAAATAGTGCTCCATTTTGAAATATTTTTTTCAATGTAAAACAAAGATTTAAAATCACAAACTTGTTACTTTGTTGTTTCAATATACATAATTTAAAAAGTACAAATACAGTGTGTGTATCAGTTTCAAGTTCTCATCAACATAAGGTTTTAAACTATATAGACAAATCATTCATGATGATAAAGTTGTTTTTAATAGGACAAAGCTGTAACTATTCA
>NW_013875645.1:0-293 GCF_000517525.1 Limulus polyphemus
TGTCAACTGTCCAAGTATTTCCAGTGGTTGTCCCTTCAAGCTTGTTGCCAGATATACTGCTTTCTGCTCCTCTGTCCATCTCTGCCAGTAGCTCAAATTGTGCTCTATATGCTTCCCACAGTGCCTTCCCATCGAATTCCTGTGGCTTCCTTCGCACTGGATCACTCCTATTACTGACATTCATATCTGGGATGTGACTTCTAACGGGACTGAATATATCTGCATTAGGGTTTAGCTGCGGGCTCTGTAAGGGGCTTGGGGCTGATTAAGTCGATGGTCAATGTATCCTCCTT
>NW_013875646.1:0-304 GCF_000517525.1 Limulus polyphemus
GTTAAATCTTGTGTCTTCTGATTGAAAGTACACAGTATATTTAAATCTTTTGTCCTCTTATTGACAGTACACAGTTTTGTTAAATGTTGTATCTTCTTATTGAAAGTACACAGTATCGTTAAATCTTGGGTCTTCTTATTGACAGTACACAGTATTGTTAAATCTTGCGTCTTCTTATTGAAAGTACACAGTATCGATAAATCTTGTGTCTTCTTATTGACAGTACACAGTATCGTTAAATCTTGTGTCTTCTTATTGACAATACACAGTATCGTTAAATCTTGTGTCTTCTAATTGACATTAT
>NW_013875647.1:0-300 GCF_000517525.1 Limulus polyphemus
AGCAGTAACCAGCCACCATGTTGATGTTCCACTTTCCCTGATACTTCCTCTCCATTTCCCTGATGTCTTAATGAAACCTTTCCCTTGTTCTTCGCTGACGGCACCGAGATTTTTTAGGGAAATATTCATTATTTGAGTGTAAGAAATGAACTTTCAAGTTCATATTACAATCCAACTCTTTGAATTTATCGAGCATGTTATTGATAATATTTTCGTAATTTTGGTCCTTGTTGTTTCCTAAAGGCAATCCACGCTTATTTTCAACTTTCCCCATTGTCCTTTCGAGCTGTTCTATCCGAA
>NW_013875648.1:0-303 GCF_000517525.1 Limulus polyphemus
ACAACTGTGAAGTTAGGTGTAACCTTCATTTACTGATGTGGAACACACATCTGTGAAGTTAGGTGTTACCTTCATTTACTGATGTGGAACACACATCTGTGAAGTTAGGTGTAACTTCATTTACTGATGTGAAGTTAGGTGTAACCTTCATTTACTGATGTGAAGTTAGGTGTAACCTTCATTTACTGATGTGAAGTTAGGTGTAACTTCATTTACTGATGTGAAGTTAGGTGTAACCTTCATTTACTGATGTGGAACACACATCTGTGAAGTTAGGTGTTACCTTCATTTACAACTGTGAAG
>NW_013875649.1:0-305 GCF_000517525.1 Limulus polyphemus
AGATTGCTAAACCTCAAGTTTATTAGTGATCTACAAATAAATGTTAAGAATAATTACAACACAGACAATTTGCTAATCCTCAAGTTTATTAGTGATCTACAAACAATTGTTCCGCAATATTACATCACAGAGAAATTGCTAATCCTGATGTTTATTAATGACCTACAGAGAATTGTTCAGTAATATTACAACACAGACAGGTTGGTATCCTCAAAGTTATTAGTGATCTACAGAGAATTGTACAGTAAATATTACAACACAGACAGGATGATAAACCTCAAGTTTATTAGTTATCTACAGAGAAT
>NW_013875650.1:0-304 GCF_000517525.1 Limulus polyphemus
TTTGAATCAGCTGTGTTCCATGAATGCTGCAAGTTGTTTGGCATATGAAAGACCAGGACAATGCCACTTCACCCACAGTCTGATGGAATGGTAGAAAAACACAATTGGACACTGGGACAGAAATTGGCAAAGTTTTGCAATAGCCTCCAAGATGACTGGGATGTCTTACTCCCTCCATTGTTGATGGCTATAGAACAGCAGAGCATGAAGCCACTGGATACACTCCAGCAAAGTTTATGTTTGGTTGGGAACTTTGGTTGCCAGTGGATCTGTTCACAGGATGCCCACGTTACGAAGAGTTGCC
>NW_013875651.1:0-303 GCF_000517525.1 Limulus polyphemus
GTGCCTGTCGTTTGCTGTCAACTATCTAAGTATTTCCAGTGGTTGTCCTTTCAAGGTCGTTGCCAGGTATACTGCTTTCTGCTCTTCTTTCCATACATTCATTTTTGCCAGGAGCTCAAGTTGTGCTCTATATGCTTCCCACGGTGCCTTCCCATGGAATTCCTGTGGCTTCCTTCATACTAGATCACCCCTATTGCTGACACACTCATGTCTTGAATGTGACATCTGGCTGTACTGAAGAAGTCTGCATTAGGGTTTAGCTTCAGGGACTTTAGCTGATTAAGTCCACGTCTAATATATCCT
>NW_013875652.1:0-300 GCF_000517525.1 Limulus polyphemus
GCCAGTATGTGATGTTGACTAGTTGACAGTATGTGCTGTTGACTAGTTGGCAATATGTGGTTTTGACTAGTTGACAGTATGTGGTGTTGACTAGTTGACAGTATGTGGTTTTGACTAGTTGGCAATATGTGGTTTTGACTAGTTGGCAATATGTGGTGTTGACTAGTTGATAGTATGTGGTTTTGACTAGTTGGCAATATGTGGTTTGGACTAGTTGACAGTATGTGGTGTTGACTAGTTGACAGTATGTGGTTTTGACTAGTTGGCAATATGTGGTTTTTACAGTTGGCAATATGTGGT
>NW_013875653.1:0-304 GCF_000517525.1 Limulus polyphemus
CATGATTGAATTGAACTTGAAACTTCAGGGAAAGGATAACCTTGTCTGTGATCTCTACAGAATCATCAAAGGCTTTCGGAGAAAGCTATCATTGTTTGAAGCACAACTGGAAGGAGGAAACTTCTCTCATTTTCAGTGTTTCAAAGAGTTTCGCGCTGGAATCGCAGAAGATGTCAACCTCGAGTTTCCGAAGAAGATTATTAGTAACTTAAATAAGCATGTTTTGGAGATATTTTCATAACTCGATAGAATTGAGAGTGACATTCTTCTGTTCCAGAATCCGTTTGATTGTAACCTTGATGAA
>NW_013875654.1:0-305 GCF_000517525.1 Limulus polyphemus
CACACGCTAGGTTTCCACCGTTGAAGTTAGGTAATGTTTTCGTAAAGAATACTAATGTCCGATAAGAATCCACTAAAATTAAATAATTCGAACTTTGTAAAGGTTCCTGGTCAAATATCTGAAGTTTTCCGATTGATAAGCGTTATAAAAATCACAGCTATAGCGTTCGAAGTTTATAGCACACTGATGACAGCGAACTACTAATAGGCACTCTTCTTTTGGCGCGGCGCGTTGGTTATATTTATAGCTGTGTGGAGGCGTTCTAGAAATTTCAGTCTTACATAACAATACTAGTTAAAGCGTTT
>NW_013875655.1:0-303 GCF_000517525.1 Limulus polyphemus
CCTGACACTGACCTGGAATTATTGATCAAAGCAACCCTCCACATCACACAGCACTCTCCAACTCTGAACAACATGCAGTCTTCATTTAAATTATACATTTTTTAATATGTTCGTATTACTGATTTTTTTTCGTTGTGTCTTCTTGCTGTAGTTTCTCCCCATGATTACTGTTTAGTGTTTTATTTGTTTAATTATCGTTATATTTAGCAACTGTACTTTGAAAATGTATAAAGACTGATGTAAATTCATTTTATTCTGCTTTAGATACTGAAGATGGAATCTGAGAGAATTCCGAAACGTTTA
>NW_013875656.1:0-303 GCF_000517525.1 Limulus polyphemus
CTCGTGTAGCTTTGCGCGAAATTAAAAAAAACAAAAAAGGCTCATCTTTTCATCAATTCGCAAAGTTTATTCCTTTAAAGTGTCCTTTCTTAACAAACACTCACAATAACACGACAGAAAATTCACTCGAATTTGTTAATAAAATCAAAAATATAAATTTGGAGTCTACAGATAAACAAGCCTCGTTTGATATAATAATGTGTCCTTGTTCACAAATTTTTAATATTCAAGTACAATTTCGATGACGAGGAACCCACTTTGAGACTAATAATGGCTGGAGACGGCTTAAAATGGGTAATGAAA
>NW_013875657.1:0-304 GCF_000517525.1 Limulus polyphemus
GCTGTTATGTTAAACTTATATTAAAGTTTTTCTTCATTACCCATTTAAGCCGTCTCCAGCCATTATAATACATAATATCGTTCAAGCGGATTACCAGTCGAACTAACTGGTAAGGCTTGTTTCATCGCGTTCAATCATACTTAGTGTTATTAAAATGGTTTACTAGTCAAGCTGAATAGTAAGGCATGTCTTATCACGTTCAACAATACCTAGTGTCATTCAAGTGGTTTACTAGTCAAGCTGAATAGTAAGGCATGCCTCATCACGTTCAACAATACCTAATGTCATTCAAGTGGTTTATTAG
>NW_013875658.1:0-304 GCF_000517525.1 Limulus polyphemus
AACTCGTGATTGATAACGTGGCTTAATGTGCCTAACTTCGAAACGTCCACACACACACACAAACTTTGCACATTGCAAGAGAGGCACTTTCCAATCATATACAAAAATATTGGACGTTTTCAGTAAAGATTGTTTGTTTTTGAATTTCGCGCAAAGCTACACGAGGGCTATCTGCACTAGCCGTCCCTAGAGGGAAGGCAGCTAGTCATCACCACCCACCGCCAACTCTTGGGCTACTCTTTTACCAACGAATAGTGGGATTGGCCGTCACATTATAACGCCCCCACTCTTATAAAAGTGGATC
>NW_013875659.1:0-304 GCF_000517525.1 Limulus polyphemus
CCCAATCTATATGCCTGAAATCAAAATTACCCATAATTATAACTTCATTAACAGCTGAAATCTTAATCTCTTTATAAAGTTTCTCCCTAATTTCATCTGTATCATTTGGTGGTCTGTAACAAATTCCCACTAAAAGCCTTTTCCCTTTATATCCACGAATAGACACCCAAATGGATTCAATCTCTTTGCTATTATCTTTGATATCCTCAACTTCAACAGGATGTAACTCACATTTTAGATACAAAGCCACTCCTTCTCCCCTCTTTAATACTATATATCCCTATTAAATAGCCTGTAATCCTGT
>NW_013875660.1:0-301 GCF_000517525.1 Limulus polyphemus
CCTGGTGTAGTAAATACTTTATATAGTGTACACTATCCCTTTTGTAGTAAATACTTGACATATTGTACCCTTCCCTGGTGTAGTAAATACTCTACATACTGTACTCTATTCCTTTTTCAGTAAATACTCTACATAGTGTACCCTTTCCCTGGTGCAGTAAATACTCTACATAGTGTACCCTATCTCTTGTGTAGTAAATACTCTACATAGTGTACACTATCCCTTTTGTAGTAAATACTCTACATATTGTACCTGTCCCTGGTGCACTAAATTCTATACATACTGTAACCTATCCCTGGTG
>NW_013875661.1:0-302 GCF_000517525.1 Limulus polyphemus
ATTCAAATTCAAGAGCTCTGGCCATTTGCGTCCTGCACAGTAGAGGGGTGTGTTTTGCTTCACTTGTATTTTCAGTTGTGGACTGTCCAAGGCGTCTACAAACTGATCCCTCGGCAACAACTTGAGGAGATCGGGTGGTGCAGTTGGGTAGGCCTTGTGTGCCATACTTTCCAAGTCCTGAGCCAGCTCTTACAGGCTCTCCCTTTTAGCACGGACTCTTGTCCTAAACCTAGCCCTGTAGACTTCAGACTGATTTTGGGTTCCAAACCTTAGTTCTAGAGCTGCTACCAGTGCTCTATAGT
>NW_013875662.1:0-303 GCF_000517525.1 Limulus polyphemus
TAACTTTTTATGACCCACTAACATTCCGCTTGCGACCCACCAGTGGGTCGCGACCTATAGTTTGGGAAATGCTGTTCTAACTTGTAAACAAGCTTTACGTTTGTTCAAGTCCAGTGTACACATTAGTATTAGTTTTCTTCTTTTCAACATAAGCGAAACCCAAAACAACTCTGTAATTGTGTCTAATTCAAATATGCTGAATTTTTCAGTTGTTTACTAGAGAGAAGTTAAAAAATTTCAGGCTTCAAAAAAGCTATAATTGATAAAGAATAAATAAACACATTATAATTGTTTGTTTGTTTT
>NW_013875663.1:0-304 GCF_000517525.1 Limulus polyphemus
TTTACCAACCAATAGTGGGATTGACCGTCCCATTATAACGCCCACACGGCTGAAAGGGCGAACATGTTTGGTGGGATGGGGATTCGAACGCTTTAACCACCAGTTGCTGTAGGACTAACTAAAGCGTTTTTCATAAGTTAACAGCCCGAAACGTTTAAGGTAAGTACTGCAATAAGATAAACATTACTTTCCTTCGCTCTTACTACAGGGTCCGCCAAAACAAATGTACGGATTTAAAACTGCAATAATCGACGACGACACCTGTTGGTATAATTTGTGTTTATAATTTATGAAACTGTTACTC
>NW_013875664.1:0-304 GCF_000517525.1 Limulus polyphemus
TCTAGTCAGTAAGAGTGGTCTATATATTTGCTTATTTGGACCTACTCTACAATAGTGGTCTGTATGTTTGTTGATTTTGATCTAGTCAGAAAGAGTGGTCTGTATGTTTGTTGATTTTGACCTAGTCACCAAGAGTGGTCTATATGTTTGCTTATTTGGACCTACTCTACAATAGTGGTCTGTATGTTTGCTTATTTTGATCTAGTCAGTAAGAGTGGTCTATATGTTTGCTTATTTGGACCTACTCTACAATAGTGGTCTGTATGTTTGTTGATTTTGATCTAGTCAGAAAGAGTGGTCTGTA
>NW_013875665.1:0-303 GCF_000517525.1 Limulus polyphemus
GTTTTTGACTATAACTGAGCTATTGTTTTTGGCGTTTAATATTCGCATAGAGAATCAATTTTTATCACCAGAGACAATTCTGTCCAAAAATGATTCACGCGCACTATGCACCAGAAGAGATGAAGCAACGTTCACACGTTGGAAACGATAATCATCGAAGAATTCACATCGGAGAGTTCATTAGGCACCCAAACACCTTCTTTGTGGAATTTTCCCATATTCCTTAGATGTTTATGTATTGTTTTATGAGAAACATGCACTTTCATGGCCATTTCACGAGTGTTGTGCTTTGGGTCAGACTCA
>NW_013875666.1:0-303 GCF_000517525.1 Limulus polyphemus
GTGGTCGCTTTATGTTACTCTTTTATTGGCTTGCCAAAAGGCGTATGTGTAATGCAGTGAAGCTTTTGGTTACTGATTGTTTCTCGATTTCTTGTTTCCAGAAGGTCCTGAATTGATAGTTCTTCTCCAATTTTGGGATGTAGTAACACTTTATCTTTGAGCAATTACATGCATAGTTTCACCTTCCTACTAATCGTTTTAAGGGAGTATGGAAGGTTATGCGTTTTCTACCGGTACTTCGTCTCATTTAGACGAATCTTCTTCAAATTTCATATGAAGGTTCTTGGAAACCTTGAGCATTTA
>NW_013875667.1:0-305 GCF_000517525.1 Limulus polyphemus
ATGTTTGTTAACAAAAATTCAAACAAACTGAAGGAAAGGGAAGAACATTGATGTCAAACGAATATGCATCTTCATTCATCCTGATTTTTTGTGTGTGAAATCTACGTCTTTTAGTTTCAAAACTACGTATTGTGATCTATCTTTTATGTATTGTGTCTGGGGCATTTCGTTTCAATGACCAGCAGTAATCAGCCATCGTGATGATGTTACACCTTTCCCGATACCTACTTTCCATTTCCCCGAAGTCTTGATGAAACCTTTCCCCCTTGTTCTTCGCTGACGGCACCGAGATTTTCAGGGAATAC
>NW_013875668.1:0-303 GCF_000517525.1 Limulus polyphemus
ATAAACAACGCAATGTCTCTAAAACGCATCATATGGCGGAACATATATATCATTCATACCTTCGGTGTATAGGACGCTAGCAGATTTTGACATCAAATTTTTGGGTTAAAAAAGTGCGTCTTATACACCGAAAAATACGGTAACTAATAAACAACGCAATGTCTCTAAAAACGCATCATATGGCGGAACATATATATCATTCATACCTTCGGTGTATAGGACGCAAGCAGATTTTGACATCAAATTTTGGGGTAAAAAAAGTGCGTCTTATACACCGAAAAATACGGTAACTAATAAACAACG
>NW_013875669.1:0-305 GCF_000517525.1 Limulus polyphemus
CTAAAAGAAAGTGTTTTGCACCCCACTTGGGAGAAGTTGTCTAACTATCGGGCACAATGGGACCAGTTGAAGCTTGAAGATGGAACTACAGATAGGAAAGTGACAACCTGGCAAACAGTTTACTGAGAAAGTTATGGGAAGTTGTGCTGCATCAATCCCATGATACTTTAACAGGAGGACATCTCAGAGTCAAGAAGACATTGAGTCACCTATGACAAAGAATTTACTGGATAGGTATGAGGCAAGATGTCGAAGAATGGTGCAGGACCTACAGCACATGTTGTGCTAAAAGGGGACCCAAGCAC
>NW_013875670.1:0-303 GCF_000517525.1 Limulus polyphemus
ACAGTATCGTTAAATCTTGTGTCTTCTTATTGACAGTACACAATGTATTGTTAAATCTTGTGTCTTCTTATTGAAAGTACACAGTATCGTTAAATCTTGTGTCTTCTTTTGACAGTACACAGTATCGTTAAATCTTGTGTCTTCTTATTGACAGTAGACAGTATCGTTAAATCTTGTGTATTCTATATGACATTACACAGTATCGTTAAAACTTGTGTCTTCTAATTGACATTACACAGTATCGTTAAATCTTGTGTCTTCTTATTGAGAGTACACAGTATCGTTAAATCTTGTGTCTTCTTA
>NW_013875671.1:0-304 GCF_000517525.1 Limulus polyphemus
ATTTAAATACTTGTAATGAGTTAGTTAACTTACAGGGACCGAAATAATACGATGTAGAATATAACTATTTAAATACTTGTAATGAGTTAGTTAACTTACAGGGACCGAAGTAATACGATGTAGAATATAACTATTTAAATACTTACAATGAGTTGGTTATCTTACAGGGACCGAAGTAATACGATGTAGAATATAACTATTTATATACTTGTAATGAGTTAGTTATCTTACAGGGACCGAAATAATACGATGTAGAATATAACTATTTAAATACTTACAATGAGTTAGTTATCTTACAGAGATC
>NW_013875672.1:0-281 GCF_000517525.1 Limulus polyphemus
AACTCAGGATTTTTCACTTTATATCAGACTCATTAACCCAGTGTTTATTAACAATATAAACAGAGTCATTAACTCAGGATTTTTCACTTTATATCAGACTCATTAACCCAGAGTTTATTAACAATATAAACAGAGTCATTAATGCAGGATTTTTCACTTTATATCAGACTCATTAACCCAGAGTTTATTAACAATATAAACAGAGTCATTAACGCAGGATTTTTCACTTTATATCAGACTCATTAACCCAGAGTTTATTAACAATATAAACAGAGTCCTGA
>NW_013875673.1:0-304 GCF_000517525.1 Limulus polyphemus
GACAGTACACAGTATTGGTAAATCTTGTCTTCTTATTGATAGTACACAGTATCGTTAATTCTTGTGTCTTCTTATTGACAGTACACAGTATTGATAAATCCTGTATCTTTTTATTCACAGGACACAGTTTTGTTAAATCTTGTGTCTTCTTTTTGACAGCACACAGTATTGATAAATCCTGTATCTTCTTATTAACAGGACACAGTATTGTTAAATCTTGTGTCTTCTTATTGACAGTACACAGTATCGTTAAATCTTGTGTCTTCTTATTGACAGTACACAGTATTGATAAATCCTGTATCTT
>NW_013875674.1:0-477 GCF_000517525.1 Limulus polyphemus
CATGCTACCAAACAGTTCATGAAACACATAAGGTGAAACAGTGTTACCAAACAAGTCGTGAAGCACATAGCGTAGAAACAATGTTACTGATCAAATTATGAAGCATGCTACCAAACAGTTCATGAAACACATAAGGTGAAACAGTGTTACCAAACAAGTCGTGAATCACATAACGTGAAACAATGTTAATAATCAAATCGTGAAGCACATAAGGTGAAACAATGTTACTGAACAAATCATGAAGCATGCTACCAAACAGGTCATGAAACACATAAGGTGAAACAGTGTTACCAAACAACTCGTGAAGCAATGCTACCAAACAAGTTATGAAGCACATAAAGTGAAACAATGTTACCAAACAACTCGTGAAATATATAAAATCAAACAATGTTACCAAACAAGTCGTGAAGCACGTAAAATGAAGAAACGTTCTAAACAAGTGGTGAAACACATAAAGTGAAACAATATTACCTAACA
>NW_013875675.1:0-304 GCF_000517525.1 Limulus polyphemus
ATTAACACCTACCGCCAACTCTTGGAATACTCTAATTGAATCGTAGGATACTAATTGGCCCTCACTCTTATAATGCACCCTTGACTTTAAAAGTGTGGAGTATGGTTTGCCGTAACGGGCCGCAAGCCACGAATCATCTGATTCACAGTTTGGCAAGCTATCTATCCAGCCATGTCCAGACCATTTAAGATTGTTTGACCCACAAATATCAAATTTGGTACATATAGATGCTTATAAAATATGCGATAGGTGAGTATAATTTAAATTCTGATTTAAACCGCTAGATAACGATGCAAATTGAAAA
>NW_013875676.1:0-302 GCF_000517525.1 Limulus polyphemus
AATACTCCAAGATACTAAACTCATCCAAATAAAACGTATATGATGTGATTTAATTGATAGATGTTGATCATCAGTTGAATATGTTGAACGTAAATTAATACTCCAAGATACTAAACTCATCCAAATAAAACGTATATGATGTGATTTCATACAAAGACACTGACTTCACCCGAAAATCACGTAACGTAAATAAACACGTACACAAGATATCCACATTCATTTGAATAGTATGAAGTGATTACCAACATTTTCTTCATGATATTAAAACTCACCTTTTGTCAGTTGTGTCTAGCACATTTTTG
>NW_013875677.1:0-304 GCF_000517525.1 Limulus polyphemus
AAACTGATGTATCCTGCCACATGAGTAGATGGTGACAAAACTGATGTATCCTGCCGCCTGAGTAGATGGTGACAAAACTGATGTATCCTGCCGCCTGAGTAGATGGTGACAAAACTGATGTATCCTGCCGCCTGAGTAGATGGTAACAAAACTGATGTATCCTTCCGCATGAGGAGATGGTAACAAAACTGATGTATCCTGCCGCATGAGGAGATGGTAACAAAACTGATGTATCCTGCCGCATGAGGAGATGGTAACAAAACTGATGTATCCTTCCGCATGAGGAGATGGTAACAAAACTGAT
>NW_013875678.1:0-304 GCF_000517525.1 Limulus polyphemus
TTACATAACTTTTACCTAAATAACTTACATACCTTTTTACCTAAACAACTTACATAACTTTTTACCTAAACAACTTACATAACCTTTTTACCTAAACAACTTACATAACATTTTTACCTAAACAACTTACATAAATTTTTTACCTAAACAACTTAAATAATCTCTTTACCTAAACAACTTACATAACTTTTTACCCAAACAACTTACATAACTTTTTACCTAAATAACTTACATAACTTTTTACCTAAACAACTTAAATAATCTCTTTACCTAAACAACTTACATAACTTTTTACCCAAACAAC
>NW_013875679.1:0-306 GCF_000517525.1 Limulus polyphemus
TTTTAATTTCCTTCCAGATCTTTAAAAAAGGAACTATAAAATGTTTATTTCCTTCCAGATCTTTAAAAAAGGGAACTATAAAATTTTAATTTCCTTTCAGATTTTTTAAAAAAGGAACTATAAAATTTTTATTTTCTTCCAGATCTTTAAAAAAAGGAACTATAAAATTTACTGGACCATTTCTTCATCATACCACCTAATAAAGAAAAAAAAAACACTAAAACAACAAAGATAAAGTAAAAGCCAGTAAAAACTAGTCTGTGTTGATGTGTGACATATTTTTATTTGTAAATAGAGAACAAAGCC
>NW_013875680.1:0-302 GCF_000517525.1 Limulus polyphemus
TATTATAACACCGCCGCTAATAAACTTGAATAAAATACCTGCGCTCTGCTCTGCGTGGTTCAAAGGTCTCTTCACTATCCATAAAGGTCCTAATTGTTTCTACTGTTACCCCAAAAGGGGGAGAGGTCGGTACCCGAAAACAAATCCTGGTACCTGAGCAAGTTTGATCCCACTAGCTTATGAGTGGGGGGTATGAACACAGCTTCAAACATGATGGGCCATGAACACAAAACCCGAAAACAAATCCTGGTACCTGAGCAAGTTTGATCCCACTAGCTTATGAGTGGGGGGTATGAACACAG
>NW_013875681.1:0-579 GCF_000517525.1 Limulus polyphemus
TAAGGCTGTTAAATTGCAGTTTATCACTATGAGAATATGGTTTGAAGATAATCCATGTCAAAGGGGGTTGATAACATTTTTACTGATGTAAGAAAAGAGAAAAAGAGAAAGAAAAAGAAAAAGACAGACAGAAAGAAAAAGACAAAAACAGTAAGAAAGAAAAAAGACAAAGACAGAAAGAGAGAGAGAGAAAGAAAAATAAGAATAAAAGAAGGAAGAAAGAAAGAAAAGAAAAACGAAACCTAAGGCTGTTAAATTGCAGTTTATCACTATGAGAATATGTTTTGAAGATAATCCATGTCAAATGGGGGTTGATAACATTTTTACTGATGTACTTTCATGTTTTATGTAATTTTATGATACTAAGGTTATTTGTACTGATTGTGTTTGTAAACGGTAATGATTATTGAAGTGGTATAATCCTTTTAAATAATGTATTATATTTAATGTAATGTTGTCAATATGTATATAATATCATAGTTAAAAATTGTCTAAGGCCAATTTTCAATTCTCTAAGGAGGAGTTGTAACGAATTTGTTATTGTATATTTATTTTAATATCGACGTTGCTTACATTAAG
>NW_013875682.1:0-304 GCF_000517525.1 Limulus polyphemus
ATAGTAGCTAGTATTACCTTACAATTCATTTATCTTGAATAGTAGCTAGTGTTACTTTACAATTCATTCAGCTTGGATAGTAGCTAGTATTCCCTTACAATGCATTCAGCTTCGATAGTAGCTATTGTTCCCTTACAATTCATTCAGCTTGGATAGTAGCTAGTGTTACCTTACAATTCGTTCATCTTAGATAGTAGCTAGTGTTACCTTGCAATTCATTCAGCTTGGATAGTAACTAGTGTTACCTTACAATTCATCCAGATAGGATAGTAGCTAGTATTACCTTACAATTCATTCAGCTTTG
>NW_013875683.1:0-803 GCF_000517525.1 Limulus polyphemus
CCAGTCGGTCTTAAACAAACACATGTAGATATGTTGTAAATATATGAGTTAATTAACAAACTGGTTGCAGACTAAAGTCAAAAGTGGGTCATAGAACGATAATTGTTATTGGATCTATTTAATTCACTCGGACTTGAAGAAACCAATGAAGATATGTTGTAAATAGATGAGTTAATAAACACATTGCCTGCAGACTAAATTCAACAGTGGGTCATAGAACGATACTAGCTATTGGGTCCTATTTAATCCAGTCGGTCTTAAACAAAAACGTGTAGATATGTTGTAAATAGATAAGTTAACAAACACATTGGCTGCAACTGTTGACTTTAGTCCCGACTGGATTAAAGAGGACCCAATAGCTAGTATCGTTCTATGACCCTTTTAAACAAACACATGTAGATATGTTGTAAATATATGAGTTAATTAACAAACTGGTTTTAGACTAAAGTCAACAGTGGGTCGTAGAACGATAATTGTAATTGTATCTATTTAATTCAATATGTTGTAAATATATGAGTTAATTAACAAACTGGTTGCAGACTAAAGTCAACAGTGGGTCATAGAACGATAATTGTTATTGGATCTATTTAATCCACTCGGACATGAGGAAACCAATAAAGATATGTTGTAAATAGATGTGTTAATAAACACATTGGCTGCAGACTAAAGTCAACAGTGGGTGATAGAACGATACTAGCTATTGGGTGATTGGATTAAATAGGAACATATCTACATGTGTTTGTTTAAGACCGGTAAATATATGAGTTAATTAACAAACTGGCTGTAGAATACTAGGTATTGGG
>NW_013875684.1:0-583 GCF_000517525.1 Limulus polyphemus
AAACCATGGGGATGACCAAGAACAAGGTGATGGAGATCCTAATTTTTATCACAGATCGTGAATAACCCTTTGTATACGTTATATCAACATATACAGTTTTAGTAAAACTTGTGAAACTGTTTGGGAAGGAAGAGGTGAATAATTTAGTTGTCTCACATATGAAACATTTCTACGAAGGATATTATTGGAATTTTGTTTGTATGCACGTACATCTCTATATAGCCTACAAACACGATGTATTGAACGTTTAAAATGAAGATATAAATACACGCAAGCTTGTCAACTTTAATGTCTTCTGTTTCAATTTTTGGTGAGGTATTGTTGCCAATAATGGTATTTAATTATTGGCCTTTCTGCGAAACAAAAATTTTAAGTATTTGTTTATGCTTTTGAACCTTATATTGAAAATGACGACCAAAAAATTACTTATTAAAAATGACGTTAGAAGTCCTGGAGTTGGCATGAATTGAGTAGGTAAATGTTTTGACGGAAGGTTTCTCATTTGTTTTGTGTTCATATTGTTGTGTTTGTTTGTTTCTAGCGGTGTAAGTCCACAGACATAACGCTGTGCCACTAGGGGGCC
>NW_013875685.1:0-993 GCF_000517525.1 Limulus polyphemus
ATACTGTGTACTCTCGATAACAAGCCATAAGATTTAACGATATTGTGTACTATCAATAAAAACCACAAGATTTAACGATACTGTGTACTGTCAATAAGAAGCCACAGAATTTAACAATACTGTTCACTGTCGATAAGAAGACACAAGATTTAACGATACTGTGTACTGTCAATAAGAAGCCACAGAATTTAACAATACTGTTCACTGTCGATAAGAAGACACAAGATTTAACGATACTGTGTACTATCACTAACAATCCAGAAGGTTTAACGAAACTGTGTACTGTCAATAAGAAGACAAAATTGTACTGTCAATAACAATCCAAAGATTTAACGAATCTGTGTACTGTCAATAAGAAGACAAAATATTTAACAATACTGTGTACTGTCAATAAGAAGACACAAGATTTAACGATACTGTGTACTATCAATAACAAGCCATAAGATTTAACGATACTGTGTACTATCAATAACAAGCCACAAGATTTAACGATTATGTGTACTGTTGTCTTTTTATTGATAGTACACAGTATCGTTAAATCATGTGTCTTCTTATTGTCAGTACACAGCATTGTTAAAACTTGTTTCTTTTTATTGACAGTACACAGTATCGTTAAATCTTGTGGCTTGTTAGTGATAGTACACAGTATTGTTAAATCTTCTCTTCTTTATGTTAGTACATAGTATTGTTAAATCTTGTGTCTTCTTATTGACAGTACACAGTATTTTTAAATATTGTGTCTTCTTATTTCATTGTTAAAACTTCTGTCTTTTTATTAACAGTACACAGTATCATTAAATCTTTTGTCTTCTTTTTGACAGTACACAGCATTGTTAAAACTTGCCTGTGTACTGTCAATAAGAAGACACATGATTTAACGATAATGTGTACTATCAATAAAAAGACACAAGTATTAACAATGCTGTGTACTGTCAATAAGAAGACACAATATTTAACGATACTGTGTACTATAAATAATAAGCCATAAGATTT
>NW_013875686.1:0-302 GCF_000517525.1 Limulus polyphemus
GATAACTCAATCCACACAAAGAAAGTGTCGCGTTAAACAATTCTAACAACAGATAACTCAATCCACACAAGGAAAGTGACGCGTTAAACAATTCTAACAACAGATAACTCAATACACACAAAGAAAGTGACGCGTTAAACAATTCTAACAACAGACAACTCAATCCACACAAGGAAAGTGACGCGTTAAACAATTCTAACAATAGACAACTCAATCCACACAAGGAAAGTGACGCGTTAAACAATTTTAACAACAGACAACTCAATCCACACAAGGAATGTGACGCGTTAAACAATTTTAAC
>NW_013875687.1:0-537 GCF_000517525.1 Limulus polyphemus
GAATTAAGCTATTACCTGTTATATCACCAACATTTTTAATAAAAAACAAATCTCTTCAATCAACAGAAACTCTAAATTAAGAAATCAATTTTTCCAATTTTGCTATCTCTTCATTTCATTTTATACTTTCAGTACATAGACTAACAACAATATTAGGTTTTACTTTTAGTTGCTCAGCATTAAGACATAAAAGCCATTGTTAAAATGTAGTGTTACCAAAATGCACTGGCATTTCTATATATTAGAAGTTTTTAATCTAACTGATTTTTACCAATAATTATTCTATGAATAAGCCACAAATTCATATCATGAGTGATCTTAATTTTGATTGGCTCACAAAGGAATTTACTAACGTTTGGCTGCCTTGACTGAACTATTCTGTCTCTTTGTTGGTCAAGGTTGATTCGAAAAACTTATTTATTTCAGTTAGCCATGAAATGTAAGGTTAGGGTATGTTATGTGGTGGGGGGTGGTAATACTTGCTTCTTCATTTTTGATGGGCTATATGCTAGTGTGTGTGTGTGTGTGTGTATATAA
>NW_013875688.1:0-304 GCF_000517525.1 Limulus polyphemus
ATCATACCGTTAGTTAGGATAAACATAAAATATCGTGTATATAGTGTACTGTTAGTCAGGATAAACAGAAAATATCGGATATATATATCATACCGTTAGTTAGGATAAACGGAAAATATCGGATATATTTTATACCGTTAGTTAGGATAAACATAAAATATCGTGTATATAGTGTACCGTTAGTCAGGATAAGTAGAAAATATTGGATATATATTATACCGTTAGTTAGGATAAACAGAAAATATTGGATATATATTATACTGTTAGTTAGGATAAACAGAAAATATTGGATATATATTATACC
>NW_013875689.1:0-305 GCF_000517525.1 Limulus polyphemus
ATAAAATGCACAACAAAATTAATTTGCGTTACTACATGGCGGCCCGGCATGGCCAGGTGGTTAGGACACTCCACTCGCAATCTGAGGTCGCAGGTTCGAATCTCCGTCCTACCAAACATGCTCGCCCTTTCAGCCGTGGGGGCATTATAATGTGACGGTCAATCCCACTATTCGTTGATAAAAGACTAGTGCAAGAGTTGGCGATGGGTGGTTTATATGTAACTCCATGTGTGTTTTTTTCTTTAAACAGGAAAAGATATAATTATTTTAAAGTAACATCATTTAAACGTAAAGAATATATCTCC
>NW_013875690.1:0-302 GCF_000517525.1 Limulus polyphemus
AAATCTTTGTTTATTATCATGATATAGGTAACAATAGATTAGTTCAAATCTTTGTTTATTATCCTGATATAGGTAACAATAGATTAGTTCATATCTTTGTTTATTATCATGATATAGGTAACAATAGATTAGTTCAAATCTTTGTTTATTATCATGATATAGGTAACAATAGATTAGTTCAAATCTTTGTTTATTATCCTGATATCGGTAACAATAGATTAGTTCAAATCTTTGTTTATTATCATGATATAGGTAACAATAGATTAGTTCAAATCTTTGTTTATTATCATGATATAGGTAAC
>NW_013875691.1:0-304 GCF_000517525.1 Limulus polyphemus
GTAGGGCGCACAACACTCGCTTTTAGGAAATCAATCATTGGCTTCAAATCTTGGTCTTTCTCGTGTTCTGCCTTGATATCGATACCTGGTTCCACTTCGTCATCATCAACTTCTTCAGTCACTTTGACTTCAGCTTGATGGCACCTAATTAGTTCAACTTCTCTTTTAACAGTTACCGAAACTTGGCCTTTCTTATTCCCAAATGTCATTTTATCAAAATCAGTTACAAACTTCCTTGGTAGTAGATAGTCCAATCCTAACATGCATTCGTCTTCAATGTCAGCCAAGTATACTTTCTGTCTGT
>NW_013875692.1:0-304 GCF_000517525.1 Limulus polyphemus
AGGTTCATGTGCACTTATGTTTCCGTATATAATAACATAAAGGTGACCTTTGGTCTGTAGAAAGTAACTTGGCTGTGTTTTAGTCAACTAGTGTTTTGTAAAATACAGTCACATTTCAATCATTATATGTTGTATATGTAAATAGATTATTGCTATTTTGAAATAAGTTCTTAAAGTTATTTTTCCTAAAACATAGATCAGTAAACAAAGAAGTGAAGTGAACAATTATCTCTTCTAGTTACGGGCTTCATACTCGGTTGCTGCTTAACGTAGGTTGCTAAGCCTTTAACAATTTTGCACGTGG
>NW_013875693.1:0-303 GCF_000517525.1 Limulus polyphemus
TACTGTATAAAGTAGTATATCCACTGTTATACTATATTACTGTATAAAGTAGTATGTCCAATGTTCTACTATATTACTGTATAAAGTAGTATATCCACTGTTATACTATATTACTGTATAAAGTAGTATATCCACTGTTCTACTATATTACTGTATAAAGTAGTATATCCACTGTTCTACTATATTACTGTATAAAGTAGTATATCCACTGTTTAACTATATTACTGTATAAAGTAGTATGTCCACTGTTCTACTATATTACTGTATAAAGTAGTATATCCACTGTTATACTATATTACTGTA
>NW_013875694.1:0-375 GCF_000517525.1 Limulus polyphemus
GACCCAAAAATAATATTTGTAAATAAACCTAAACAATAAATGAGTATTTTTGTTTTTAACTAAGATTTCATGTTTATATATGTACATAAAAACATTTTAATTTTCTTTCATGAATATACTTTTATTTCAAGTTTATTTTTATGTTTCATTGCAGCCGTACTTTTGTTTATTGTGCCGCATAAACCGTTGGGTCAGCAGCGTGACCTTTGTACGTTGTCCGTAACTACCCTGTTGGGGGTCACTCTTGTTCAGACCCAGCGCGGACGCATTTGAACATTACTGTCGATATGATTACAAGAAAGCTTTTTCGGTACTTCAATATCATTTCTTTGAACTTTCAAACAAGTTTATTTCAACAAATGTCCTTGTATGTTG
>NW_013875695.1:0-304 GCF_000517525.1 Limulus polyphemus
GTCATTAAATCAGTTTCTTACAGATACATGTACCTTAGAATTGTCACCTAAATCAGTTTATTACAGATACATGTACCTTAGAGTTGTCACCTAAATCAGTATATTACAGATACATGTACCTTAGAATTGTCACCTAAATCAGTTTATTACAGATATATGTACCTTAGAGTTGTCACCTAAATCAATTTATTATAGATACATGTACCTTAGAGTTGTCACCTAAATCAGTTTATTATAGTTTCCTTTATCATTGAGTTGTCACCTAAATCTGTCTATTATAATATCCTGTATTTTAGAGTTGTTA
>NW_013875696.1:0-304 GCF_000517525.1 Limulus polyphemus
CCATATGTAAATCAAAAATAATACAGTAGCTATATATGATGAAGAAACTGGAAAGATCTGAAATTTGAGAAACGTAAGTACTTGCAATAAGGTTACGACGATCGTCTATCAATTATCATCATGATTAGCAGCGTATAGTATCATTTAAGCCTAATCATAAATTAGCTAAATAAAATTAATAAAACGAGACATCAATGTTTTTTACTTGCACAATAATTTATTTGTAAAGTGTAAAAAATATAAGTTAAAAGAAACTTTAAAAACTCTACACGTTTCGGTGTAAATAATTCCACCATCTTCAGGT
>NW_013875697.1:0-304 GCF_000517525.1 Limulus polyphemus
AGTGTAATGTTTCGTGTACAGAATAATAAAGTTTCTGGAATAAACTAAAACGTTAATGTTAATGTTGGACTATACTCTGGACCACATTAGTTATTCATCATCACTTGTGGATGTTTCATCTTAGACTATACTCTGGACAACATTAGTTATTCATCATCAGTTGTGTATGTCCCATCTTGGACTATACTCTGGACCACATTATTTATTTATCATCACTTGTGGATGTCCCATCTTGGACTATACTCTGGACCACATTATTTATTCATCATCAGTTGTGAACATCCCATCACTTGTGGATGTCCCA
>NW_013875698.1:0-843 GCF_000517525.1 Limulus polyphemus
GTCAAAAAAAGACACAAGATTTAACGATACTGTGTACTAACATACCAAGTCATAACATTTAATGATACTGTGTACTAACATACCAAGTCATAACATTTAATGATACTGTGTACTATCAATAACAAGCCACAAGATTTAACAATACTGTGTACTGTCAGTAAAAAGACACAAGATTTAACAATACTGAGTCCTGTCAATAAGAAGACACAAGATTTAACGATACTGTGTACTGTCAATAAGAAGACACAAGATTTAACAATACTGTGTCCTGTCAATAAGAAGATACAGGATTTATCAATACTTTGTGTTTTCTTATTGACATTATATAGTATTGTTAAATTTTTTGTCTTCTTATTGACAGTACAAATCTTGTATCTTCTTATTGAAAGGACTCAGTATTGTTAAATCTTAGTACACAGTATCGTTGTTAAATCTTTTGGCTTGTTATTGATAGTACACAGTATCATTAAATCTTATGACTTGTTATGATTATTCTTTATCTTCTTATTGACAGGACACAGTATTGACAGTACACAGTATTGATATGAATCCTGTATCTTCTTATTTATTGACTGTGTACTGTCAATAAGAAGACACAAAAAGTATTGATAAATCCTATATCTTCTTATTGACAGGATACAATATTGTTAAATGTACTGTCAATAAGAAGTTAAATCTTGTGTTGGCTTGTTATTGATAGTACACAATATCGAAATCTTGAACAATACTGTGTCCTGTCAATAAGTATATTCAGGATTTGTCAATACTGTGTACTGTCAATAAGAAGACACAAGATTTAACAATACTGTGTCCTGTCAATAAGAAGATACAGGATTTATCAAT
>NW_013875699.1:0-301 GCF_000517525.1 Limulus polyphemus
AAAATGAGTTTAAACTTAATGGTCTTATTCTTAATATGTGAGAAAGTTAGTAGACATTTGATGGTGGAACCTGTAGTACATGAGGAAGTTAGTAGACATTTGATGGTGGAACCTGTAATACATGAGGAAGTTAGTAGACATTTGATGGTGGTACTTGTAATACATGAGGAAGTTAGTAGTCATTTGATGGTGGTAACTGTAATAGATGAGGAAGTTAGTAGTCATTTGATGGTGGTAACTGTAATAGATGAGGAATATAGTAGACATTTCATGGTGGTATCAGTAATACATGAAGAAATTA
>NW_013875700.1:0-302 GCF_000517525.1 Limulus polyphemus
TTTTGTATCAAATGATGTAGTGGAGCAGCTATAATTGCAAAATCATTCACAAACTTCCAGTATTAGGTACAGAGTCCCAACAAACTTCTTAACTCTGCCACATTGTCTGGTGTTGGCCAATCACGCACTGCTTTCATCTTGTCAGGATCAGTTTGCACACCATGCTCACTTACAATAAGACCCAAGTAAAGCACCTCTTTCTGGATCAAGTGGCATTTCATGGGATGGAGTTTGAGGTTTGTTGCTTTCAAATGCTTGAATACTTACTCTAATGGGGACATTTCCTCATCAAACGTTGTTGT
>NW_013875701.1:0-304 GCF_000517525.1 Limulus polyphemus
TAAGTTCCATGAACCTCATTATTTATCATATTCTAGTTGGAATACGATATTTTTGGTTTGGTTACAGTTTTCATGGACAATATTTATCGTATCCTAATCGGAATACGATATTTTTGGATTGGTTATAAGTTCCATGAACCTCATTATTTATCATATTCTTGTTGGAATACGATATTTTTGGTTTGGTTACAGTTTTCATGGACAATATTTATCGTATCCTAGTCGGAATACGATATTTTTGGTTTGGTTACAGTTTTCATAGACAATATTTATCGTATCCTAGTCGGAATACGACATTTTTGGT
>NW_013875702.1:0-344 GCF_000517525.1 Limulus polyphemus
TCTGACATTAGTAATATACCTGTTTCTGACATTAGTGATATGTCTGTATCTGACATTAGTAATATGTCTGTTTCTGACATTAGTAATATGTCTGTTTCTGACATCAGTTATATGTCTGTTTCTGACATTAGTAATATATCTGTATCTGACATTAGTAATATGTCTGTTTCTGATATCAGTAATATATCTGTTTCTGATATCAGTGAAATGTCTGTTTCTGATATCAGTGATATGTCTGTTTCTGACATTAGTAATATGTCTGTTTCTGACATTAGTAATATGTCTGTTTCTGATATCAGTAATGTGTCTGTTTCTGATATCAGTGATATGTCTGTCAGAAACTT
>NW_013875703.1:0-302 GCF_000517525.1 Limulus polyphemus
GTTTGAGGGACTTTGCTGGCACTGTAATAAACCTGGGCACAAGAGAGCTCAATGCCGGCAACTTCAACATAGGAAAGATGCCACGGCAGGAAAAGCTGCTACCCAGAAAGGTTATTGGAACTGTGGAAAGCAAGAACATATGAGAAGCCAGTGTAAGAAGAATACTACTAATAAGTCAGCCTCGGAGAAATCAGTAGTGGTTGGTGTTATGGGACACTCATCAACTCCCCATTGTGAAAGTCCCAACAGCGAAGTGTAAAATGGCAAGCACACATAGTGTCTACCTGAGAGGAAAGCTGGAT
>NW_013875704.1:0-302 GCF_000517525.1 Limulus polyphemus
CGTCTATACAGTGTTATGTTAGATTGATAAGGTGGTATGTTACAGGACTGTCTTGTTTATACATTATTATGTTAGGTTGATAAGGTGGTATGTTACAGGATTGTCTTGTTTATACAGTGTTATGTTAGGCTGATAATGTGGTATGTTACAGGATTGTCTTGTTTATACAGTATTATGTTAGGTTGATAAGGTGGTATGTTACAGGATTGTCTTGTTTATACAGTATTATGTTAGGTTGATAAGGTGGTATGTTACAGGACTGTCTTGTTTATACAGTATTATGTTAGGTTGATAAGGTGGTA
>NW_013875705.1:0-304 GCF_000517525.1 Limulus polyphemus
AATCGTCATTTTATCGAAGTTAACTACACACTCCCTCGGTAGTAAATAGTCCAGTCCTAATATGCATTGGTCTTCAATGTCAGCCAAGTATACTTTGTGTCTGTTCTTCATGCTCATGAGCTCAATGGTTACCCACACTGGCCCCCACAACCTTGCATAATGTCCTGTCACACCATAGAGCTTCTGTACAACTTCTGGTACTCCTTCGTGATCTAACACCTTGATACTCACAAGGGTTTGCTGAGATGCAGAATATATGACAAAGTTGCACCTTTGGCCATCCAGCTTTCCTGTCACGTAGACA
>NW_013875706.1:0-646 GCF_000517525.1 Limulus polyphemus
TTTCATAGATAGTACACAGTATTGCCAAATCGTGTGTCTTCTTAATGAGAGTACACAGTATTGTTAAATCTTGAGTCTTCTTATTGGGATTACACAGTATAGTTAAATCTTGTGTCTTCTTATTGACAGCACACAGTATTGTTAAATCTGGTGTCTTTTTATTGACAGTACACAGTATCGTTAAATCTTGTGACTTCTTATTGAGAGTACACAGTATTGTTAAATATTGTGTCTTCTTATTGACAGTACACAGTATTGTTAAATCTTGTGTCTTTTTATAGATAGTACACAGTATTGCTAAATCGTAGTACACAGTATAGTTAAATCTTGTGTCTTCTTATTGACAGTACACAGTATCGTTAGATCTTGTGTCTTTTTATTGACAGTACACAGTATCGTTAAATCTTGTGTCTTCTTATTGAGAGTACACAGTATTGTTAAATCTTGTGTCTTCTTATTGACAGTACACAGTATTGTTAAATCTTGTGTCTTTTTACTGACAGTGTTAAATCTTGTGTCTTCTTATTGACAGTGCACAGTATCGTTAAATCTTGTGTCTTCTTATTGACATGACACATTATTGTTAAATCTTGTGTCTTTTTATAGATAGTACACAGTATTCACACGATTTAGCTCTTCTTATTGA
>NW_013875707.1:0-304 GCF_000517525.1 Limulus polyphemus
GGGAACAACAAAGGCCAAGTTCCAGTAACTGTTAAAAGAGAGGTTGAAATAATTAGGTGCCATCAAGGTGAAGTCAAAGTGACTGAAGAAGTTGATGATGACGAAGTGGAACCAGGTATATATATGAAAGCAGAGCAGGAGCAAGATCAAGATTTGAAGCCAATAATTGATTTTGTAAAAGCAAGTGTTTCGCACCCTGCTTGGGAGAAGGTGTCCAGTCTAAGCCCTGTGACAAAGCACTATTGGGTGCAATGGGACCAGTTAAAGCTTGCAGATAGTATTCTTGTACGGAGATGGGAAAGTA
>NW_013875708.1:0-306 GCF_000517525.1 Limulus polyphemus
ATCTGAATCAGAGACAAAATTCAATCTAAATTAAAATTTAAATCACAATTGAATTTATATTTATCTGTGCCAACAAGATTTGATCATGTCTGATTATCAAGATTTTCTTGTATCACCCTCCCTAGAACAACTAGAAAAATATAACAAAAATTAATTGCTCGAAGTTGCCAAAGTTTTAGAACTAGAAGTTAAAAGATCAATGAGAAAAAATGAACTTAGAAAAGGGTATTATCGAAATATTAGTAGATGATGATTTGTTGCATGAGGAAGCATTAGAGGAATATTCTAGTGTACCCAATAGCCAAT
>NW_013875709.1:0-304 GCF_000517525.1 Limulus polyphemus
AGTTGGGACGAAGTGGACCACAGAACAAATGACGCTGCTGAAGACGTGACACCTGAAGAAGCCACCTTCGAAGAAGAAACTCTACTCAGTTTTGAGAAGGGAAACGATGAAGCTCTTGATGAAGTTACTACCACTTATATGACTGTTACCGATGATAGGACATTTCCTGATGAAGTAGATGAACCCCACGTGAAGCAGAAGCCAACGAGACGGAGACCAGTACAGAAGAAGATACGTCCCGTAAAATTAAGAGACTTTGTTGAATTATAATTGTGTTTGTAATTCTGTACATTTTAGTTAAGTT
>NW_013875710.1:0-943 GCF_000517525.1 Limulus polyphemus
TAACAAGTGCTACATCAATGTAGATGTACTTTAAAGATATCTTTACTTTAACAAGTGCTACATTGATGTAGGAGATGTACTTCAAAGATATCTTTACTTTAACAAGTGCTACATTGACATATGAGATGTACTTCAAAGATATCTTCACTTTAACAAGTGCTACATTGACGTAGGAGGTGTACTTCAAAGATATCTTTACTTTAACAAGTGCTACATTGACGTAGGAGATGTACTTCAAAGATATCTTTATTTTAACAAATGCTACATTGACGTAGGAGATATACTTCAAAGATATCTTCATTTTTATCTCCTACATCAATGTAGCACTTGTTAAAGTAAAGATATCTTTGAAGTATATCTCCTACATCAATGTAGCACTTGTTATGTAGCACTTGTTAAAGTAAGGATATCTTTAAAGTACATCTACATTGATGTAGCACTTGTTAAAGTAAAGATATCTTTGAAGTACATCTCATATGTCAATGTAGCACTTGTTAAAGTAAAGACATCTTTGAAGTACATCTCCTATGTCAATGTAGCATTTGTTAAAGTAAAGATATCTTTGAAGTAGATGTAAGAGACGTACTTCAAAGATATCTTCACTTTAACAAGTGCTACATTGACGTAGGAGACGTACTTCAAAGATATCTTTACTTTAATGTGCTACATTGACATAGGAGATGTACTTTAAAGATATCTTTACTTTAACAAGTGCTACATTGACGTAGGAGATATACTTCAAAGATGTCTTCACTTTAACAAGTGCTACATTGACATAGGAGATGTACTTTAAAGATATCTTTAACAAGTGCTACATTAATGTAGGAGATGTACTTTAAAGATGTCTTTACCTTAACAAGTGCTACATTGATGTAGGAGATGTACTTCAAAGATGTCTTTACTTTAACAAGTGCTACATTGACATAGGAGATGTACTTCAAAG
>NW_013875711.1:0-297 GCF_000517525.1 Limulus polyphemus
AGTACATAGTATTGTTAAATCTTGTGTCTTCTTATTGACATTAAACAGTATCGTTAAATCTTGTGTCTTCTTATTGACAGAACACAGTATTGATAAATCCTTTATCTTCTTATTGATAGGACTCAGTATTGTTAAATCTTGTGTCTTCTTATTGACATTTCATAGTATTTTTAAATTTTGTGTCTTCTCATTGACAGTACACAGTATCGTTAAAACTTGTGTCTTCTTATTGACAGAACACAGTATTGATAAATCCTTTATCTTCTTATTGACAGGACATAGTATTATTAAATCCTG
>NW_013875712.1:0-304 GCF_000517525.1 Limulus polyphemus
ACATTCATGTATGGACCCGTAACAATACTTCAGTCACTTGGTTACATTAATGTATGGACCCGTAACAATACTTCACTCACTTGGTTACATTCATGTATGGACCCGTAACAATACTTCAGTCACTTGGTTACATAAAGTATGGACCCGTAACATAACACTTCACTCACTTGGTTATATTCATGTATGGACCCATAATATAAATATGACATTTCAGTCACTTGGTTACATTAATGTAGAGATCCATAACACAATACTTCAGTCACTCAGCCACATTAATGTATGGACCCATAACATAATACTTCAG
>NW_013875713.1:0-304 GCF_000517525.1 Limulus polyphemus
TGTGATGACATTCGGGCTTAACAATGCTCGGGCAACATTTTAGAGGCTGATGGAAGGAGTACTGGAAGGCCTACAATGCAGGATAGCCCTAGTGTACCTGGATGATGTCATTGTGTTTGCAAAAACATCTGATGAGGAAGTATCCTGGCTAGAGGAAGTATTCAAGCATTTAAAAGCAGCAAACCTCATCCCAAGATATGCCACTTGTTCCACAAAGAGGTGCTTTACTTGGGTCACATTGTAAGTGAGCATGGTGTACGAACTGATCCTGATAAGGTGAAAGCAGTATGTGATTGGCCAACAC
>NW_013875714.1:0-412 GCF_000517525.1 Limulus polyphemus
TATATATATATATATATTTGTGTAAATTAGATTATATTGTATATATATTTGTGTCAATGTAAACTACTTATACCTGATGATAACAAAACCTTGTCGAAACGTTGTACATTTGCTGTTATGTTAAACTTATATTAAAGTTTTTCTTCATTACCCATTAAAGCCGTCTCTAACCATTATTAGTCTCAAAGTGGATTCCTCGTCATCGAATAAAGAACTGTTTCATAGAGAAACAATAATACAGGACTGTTTTATAGAGAAACAACAATACAGGACTGTTTTATAGAGAAACAACAATACAGGACAGGTTTTATAGAGAAACAACAATACAGGACTGTTTTATAGAGAAACAACAATACAGGACTGTTTTATAGAGAAACAACAATAAAGGACTGTTTTATAGAAAAACAACAAT
>NW_013875715.1:0-303 GCF_000517525.1 Limulus polyphemus
TGGTCACTCCCACTATTTGTTGGTAAAAGAGCAGCCCAAGAGTTGGCGGTGATGACTAGCTGCTTTCCCTCTAGTATTACACTGCAAAATTAGGGATGGTTAGCGCAGATAGCCCTCGTGTAGCTTTGCGCGAAATTAAAAAAAATCATTGATCTATTGTTATCCTTTTTTAAAAAGCCAGGAAGGATTCTATGATTCCTTCCAATTACCAACTATCCACTTTGACTTTGTCTTGGAGACGGTGGGTAACACAAATTTTGTTTGGATTCTGAAATAAAAATGCGCCTATTTTCATCAGCAATT
>NW_013875716.1:0-305 GCF_000517525.1 Limulus polyphemus
AAGAGAGTTTCACAGTTTAATAGAGATAAGGAGAATAATTTGTCTTGTCAAAGGGTGTTCTAAAATAATTGAACTCGTCTGTGTGGGCTTTGACGAAAAGGAGACAATTATTTAAAGTTCGAGATATAATATATATATATATAACATAGATATGTACAGTAGGAAACAAAGTAGAGAAAAATAGTTCACCTCGTCAATTGGAATCTAAAGTAATTGAATCAGCCTGAGTGGGCTTTTGAGAAGAAAAGAGAATTACTTAGAGTTTTAAATACATCTGTGATATCCTATAGTGTAAACAATTTTTG
>NW_013875717.1:0-519 GCF_000517525.1 Limulus polyphemus
TTTTTTTATTGGCCACAACAAAGCATTTCTTTTTTTATTCCATTAATTCATACCTCATAGTATTATCTAGTAGTGATTTCTATACATTTCAGATTCCTTCTTCATCTGAGATTTTGTTATCTTTATTTTTCTTGTTCAGGTTAAACGTGTCGTTCAATTTCCTAATAGGGTTCTCGTACAAGCTCGTGGAGCAATTCTTGTACAGAATTCATATGTCTTCTCTACATATTTTTCATCTTTTCTTCTGACTCTTTACTCATTTGCTTTCCAGCCTTTTTTAATTCCTTTGAATACCTAAACGTTCGGTCTTCCCCACATATATTCTGATTCATCATTCAGATTTCTGGAATCTTTTATCTTTTCTCTTAGATCATGAATTTCTACTTCCGACTGCATTTTTTTTTCTGTCTTCCTGTTTTCCTTCTCCTGTTTTAAAGTTATTTGTTTTTTATTTCTTTATTATACTTTTACTACGTTTAAGTCTTTGTAAAATTTTATTTCATTTATTCTATATTCTCT
>NW_013875718.1:0-302 GCF_000517525.1 Limulus polyphemus
GTTCGTGACGTCTATTACACAATAAACCCCACCTTTCGGATTATATTTACTCTGAATGAACAAAAGTTCTATTTTATTAAGCTTTTGACGCGACATGATACGTTTTCGTGAATGTTATAATGTGTCTGTTTTGAATTTTCTACCGAAATAAACACTAGCCGTTATTCTTCTATTAACTGTGCTTGAAAAAACACTGTTTTTCAAGTTTCAAAAAATTGTATATTTTCGCCGAAAATACCAAGGCTATAGCCTTCGTTTTTTGCTAAAATTTTGAAAAAATTTATTTTTCTTCATATTTCAAT
>NW_013875719.1:0-304 GCF_000517525.1 Limulus polyphemus
TCTATCTTTTATTTCCATCCAGTTTTTCTGGATCCCTGGCCACGTCGGTATTCACGGGAACGAGCTCGCTGACACCGCAGCTAAGTCCGTCTGCTCTGGTGCCATCACGGCCGTGCCTGTCCCATACATGGACTACGGTCCTATCTTCAAGGCGCGGCTTCGTGCCAGTTGGCAGTCGACTTGGAGTGAGCAATGCCATTATAAGCTTTTCCAGATCAAACCTTCTGTTGGTCTTTGGCCGTCTTGCTTCCGTAAGGATCGGAAGGAGGAAGTAGTCCTGGCAAGGCTATGCATTGATCATAGT
>NW_013875720.1:0-358 GCF_000517525.1 Limulus polyphemus
CTACTTAGACATTTAGCTAACATAGTATATACTCCTATAAAGACACGTCTCCTTATTCATCTTAATGGTCAACTTAGACATTTAGCTGACATAGTATATACTCCTATAAAGACACGTCTCCTTATTCATCTTAATGGTCTACTTAGACATTTAGCCGACATAGTATATACTCCTATAAAGACACGTCTCTTTATTGATCTTATTGGTCTACTTATACATTTAGCTGACATAGTTTATACTCCTATAAAGACACGTCTCCTTATTCATCTTAATGGTCTACTTAGACATTTAGCTGACATAGTTTACGTGTCTTTATAGGAGTATATTAAGATGAATAAGGAGGGGTCTACTTAAACAT
>NW_013875721.1:0-304 GCF_000517525.1 Limulus polyphemus
TGGGGATTCGAACCCGCGACCCTCAGATTACAAGTCGAGCTCCCTAACCACCTGGCCATGCCGGGCCATAGAGTTAGCAGTGGGTGGTGTTAACTAGCTACCTTCCCTCTAATCTATCGCTTCAAATTTAGGAATGGCTAGATAACCGTGAAGTACCTTTGTATAAAAATGAAACAAACAATTTTCCTTTAATTATTGTTAATAAATACTTGCTTAAAAACATTTCATAAAATGTTTTTGAGTGTTAAATGTCAATGTTAGAAGAACTACACAACTGACAGTGTTATTTAATTGTTAATATCAT
>NW_013875722.1:0-508 GCF_000517525.1 Limulus polyphemus
CTTACTTATAATCACCCTGTATAAATTAAACAGACTTGGAAACTACTAATGTATAGTACAAATATGGGCTTACTTATAACCACTCTGTATAAATTAAACTAACTTGGACACTACTAATGTATAGTACAAATATGGGCTTACTTATAACCACTCTGTATAAATTAAACTAACTTGGACACTACTAATGTATAGTACAAATATGGGCTTACTTATAATCACTCTGTATAAATTAAACAGACTTGGAAACTACTAATGTATAGTACAAATATGGGCTTACTTATAACCACTCTGTATAAATTAAACTAGACTTGGACACTACTAATGTATAGTACAAATATGGGCTTACTTATAATCAGTCTGTATAAATTAAACAGACTTGGACACTACTAATGTATAATACAAATATGGGCTTACTTATAATCACCCTGTATAAATTAAACAGACTTGGACACTACTAATGTATAATACAAATATGGGCTTACTTATAATCACCCTGTATAAATTAAAC
>NW_013875723.1:0-304 GCF_000517525.1 Limulus polyphemus
CTGTTACAATAAATGGTCATTTCTGTTACAATAAATGTTCGTCTCTGTTACAATAAATGGTCATTTCTGTTACAATAAATGTTCGTCTCTGTTACAATAAATGATCATTTCTGTTACAATAAATGTTCGTCTCTGTTACAATAAATGGTCATTTTTCTTACAATAAATGTTCGTCTCTGCTACAATAAATGTTCGTCTCTGTTACAATAAATGATCATTTCTGTTACAATAAATGTTCGTCTCTGTTACAATAAATGGTCATTTTTCTTACAATAAATGTTCGTCTCTGCTACAATAAATGTTC
>NW_013875724.1:0-304 GCF_000517525.1 Limulus polyphemus
TTAAATCTTGTGTTTTCTTACTGACAGTACACATTATCGTTGAATAATAGGATTTCTTATTGACAGTACACAGTATTGTTAAATCTTGTGTCTTTTTATTGACAGTAAACAGTATCGTTAAATCTTGTGTCTTCTTATTGACAGGATTTATTATTGTTAAATCTTGTGTTTTCTTACTGACAGTACACATTATCGTTGAATATTAGGATTTCTTATTGACAGTACACAGTATCGTTAAATCTTGTGTCTTCTTATTGAAAGTACACAGTATCGTTAAATCTTGTGTCTTCTTATTGACAGTACA
>NW_013875725.1:0-303 GCF_000517525.1 Limulus polyphemus
CAAAGAAGCCGTAATAACCTTCTAGATTTAATAATTTTGAATGAAGATACCTCGTTATAAAGTCTTTGTATTATCTTATTTTTCATGAGAAGCACAGCAAAATCTAACATAATGGGAAATTTCATAACAAATTGTGGCTTAAGTATTTGGAGTTTCGATGAAAGGAGTTCCATTATGAAACGTGTACAGGAAGGGCATCTTTCTAGTCCAATAACATGAAAACCAAAATTTTCACGAAATTTCAAAAATTACCACGGCTATAGCCTTTGGAATTTTGATGAAAAAACACATTTTGGAAAAAAT
>NW_013875726.1:0-427 GCF_000517525.1 Limulus polyphemus
GTGGAGGCGTTATAATGTGACGGTCAATCCCACTATTCGTTGGTAAAAGAGTAGCCCAACAGTTGGCGGTGGGTGGTGATGACTTACACTACGAAATTAGGGACGGCTAGCGCAAATAGCCCTCGTGTAGCTTTGCGCGAAATTCAAAACAAACAAACAGACTTTGGTGGAGTTAAGGAATGTCATAGGGAAGTTCTTTCCAACAAGACCGTATTAAATTATTGCAGCTGATATTAGGTTAGCCCGTTAGACGAACATGTTTTAAACAGCGTTCTAAATATAACCTCTCAACATTTTACCATTCCAGTAAGCATTGCCTTTAGTAATGGTACTCTAATAAAATATACAAAAGGATTCAGGGAGCTATATTAATATCCGTAAAGACGCGTCCTTTTTTTTTAAGGTCGCCTGTGATGGTCAAATTCGG
>NW_013875727.1:0-304 GCF_000517525.1 Limulus polyphemus
AAGCGATGGGACGATAATTAGAAGGAATCTTGGGATCCTTCCTAGGTTTGGAGAAAGGGAGGACAATAGCCTGGCGCCAAGCATCTGGAAAAATATGTTCCTGCCAAATCCGGTTAAAAATAACCAGAAGAATAGCAAGAGAGGCAGGAGAGAGATGGCGCAACATCTCATAATGAACATCATCAGGTCCGACCGATGTACTGCCAGATCGATGAAGAGCAAGTTTGAGTTCCACCACTGTAAAGGGGCGATTATAATCAAAGAGACGATCAGCCCGAAAAGAAAGAGGCGATCGCTCTGCCCT
>NW_013875728.1:0-776 GCF_000517525.1 Limulus polyphemus
GATGGAAGGCAAGGTTAATCTGATACAAAGATCTTAGATGGAAGGCAACGTTAATCTGATACCAAAGATCTTAGATGGAAGGCAACGTTAATCTGATACCAAAGATCTTAGATGGAAGACAAGGTTAATCCGATACCAAAGATATTAGATGGAAGGCAAGGTTAATCTGATACCAAAGATCTTAGATGGAAGGCAACGTTAATCTGATACCAAAGATCTTAGATGGAAGGCAACGTTAATCTGATACCAAAGATCTTAGATGAAAGGCAACGTTAATCTGATACCAAAGATCTTAGATGGAAGACAAGGTTAATCTGATACCAAAGATCTTAGATGGAAGGCAAGGTTAATCTGATACCAAAGATCTTAGATGGAAGGCAAGGTTAATCTGATACCAAAGATCTTAGATGGAAGGCAAGGTTAATCTGATACCAAAGATCTTAGATGGAAGGCAAGGTTAATCTGATACCAAAGATCTTCCTTCCATCTAAGATCTTTGGTATCAGATTAACCTTGCCTTCCATCTCAAGGTTAATCTGATAACAAAGATCTTAGATGGAAGACAAGGTTAATCTGATATCAAAGATATTAGATGGAAGACAAGGTTAATCTGATACCAAAGATCTTAGATGGAAGGCAAGGTTAATCCGATACCAAAGATATTAGATGGAAGGCAAGGTTAATCTGATATCAAAGATATTAGATGGAAGGCAACGTTAGATTAACCTTGTCTTCCATCTAAGATCTTTGGTATCAGATTGGATACCAAAGATCTT
>NW_013875729.1:0-330 GCF_000517525.1 Limulus polyphemus
CGCATCCAAAGTAAAACAAAATAGAACTTTTCTTCATTCAAAGTAGACATAATTCAAAAGGCGGTGTTTATTTTGTAGTAAGACATCATGATCTGTTAGATGGGGGTGATTTGGGTTGAATAATCTTATATTTAAAGCCCTTCTTTTGTTTATTATACCTGAAGGGAAAAAAAAGAGAAATCGAAGCTCGCATATTTTGATATAGGATTATGAAATAAATATTGGAAATTTCGATGAAAGGATGTCCATTCTGAATAGTGCACATCAAGACATTCTTTGTATGGAAATATGAAGAAAAATATTTTTTTTTCAAAATTTTAGCAAAAAGTG
>NW_013875730.1:0-304 GCF_000517525.1 Limulus polyphemus
GTTCTTTACCAAATTTGGTATGTAGGTACACATTCTCGTTACACAGTAAAATGCAGAGTTTCACCCTCCAACTGTTCATTTTAAGGGAGTTATGGAAGGTTTTGCGTTTTGTACCAGTACTTCGTTCCTTTTGGATGAATCTTCTGATATTTTTTATGAACGTTCGTTGCATACTTGCGTAATTACATGCAAAATTCTAGCTTCGTATTATTATTTTTGGCACTTTTGTGATCCTTTTTTTACTACTTTATTGGCTTTCTGAAAGAGTTTTTGTACTGCAGTGAAGCTTTTTCATTCAACTTTG
>NW_013875731.1:0-304 GCF_000517525.1 Limulus polyphemus
TCCTACAACTCTATATTTAATCTGTACTGTAGACCCTGGTATCCTACAACTCTACATGTAATCTGTACTACAGACCCTGATGTCCTACAACTCTACATTTAATCTGTACTATAGACCCTGATGTCCTACAACTCTATATTTAATCTGTACTACAGACCCTGATGTCCTTCAACTCTACATGTAATCTGTACTACAGACCCTGATGTCCTACAACTCTATATTTAATCTGTACTGTAGACCCTGGTATCCTACAACTTTACATGTAATCTGTACTACAGACCCTGATGTCCTACAACTCTACACG
>NW_013875732.1:0-433 GCF_000517525.1 Limulus polyphemus
ATTTAAATTTTATGATTATGTATTTGAACAGTGTACAAAGTTTTTGTTTCTTTAGTATATATTGCTATTGTAATGTTTTTGTTCTTTAGTGATTTTTAAATATTTTCAATGTAACATTCAGGGTATCCGTTTCGTAATAGTAATGTTCAAAAGTCTTTTTTTGGTATTTGAATGACATTCAGCATGAAGCATTTTCGATATTTTCTCGTGAATTCTCCTTTTGGCTTGTTCTGGTGTAATGGAGAAATATCGGCTTCTTACATTCTTTGTTATACATAGAACTCTGTTTTTATCCGTCTTGGATTTTTAGGGCTAAGCCAAATAATGATAAGTTTCCTTCTGGATTGGGTAGTTTTAGTGTGAACTTGACTTACAGGTGGAATTTGTTTAGGAAAGAGCAAACATACCGTAGTGTTTCTTTTCCATGATTCCA
>NW_013875733.1:0-304 GCF_000517525.1 Limulus polyphemus
AATCTAAACCGGATGATGAACGAATGATATCATATTGAATTCTATACCGGACGAAGAATGAGACGTGGCTTAATGGAATCTAAACAGGATGATAAACAAGAAGTAGCTTAATTGAATTTATGCTGGATGATGAATGAGAGGTAACTTTATAGAATCTAAAGCGGATGGTGAACAAGAAGTCGCGTAATAAAATCTAAACCGAATGATAAACAAGAAGTAGATTAATTGAATTGATACTGGATGATGAATGAGAGGTAACTTAATGGAATCTAAAGCGGATGGTGAACAAGAAGTCGCTTAATGA
>NW_013875734.1:0-304 GCF_000517525.1 Limulus polyphemus
CTTTCTGGATAGCAGCCTTTCCTGCCGTGGCACCTTCCCTATCTTGAAGTTGTCAGCATTGAGTTCTCTTGTGCACAGGTTTGTTACAGTGCCAGCAAAGTCCCTCAAACTTCTCTGAAAGCTGCTCTTTTCTGATTTTGAATCTTGATGACTGTACCAACCTTAGTACCTCTGTGGTGGACTTAGCGTAGGATTCGAATTCAAGATGTCTGGCCATTGCATCTTGTATAGTAGAGGGGTGTGCTTATTTCACTTGTATCTTAAGTTGTGGACTGTCCAAGACATCTACAAACTGATCCCTCAG
>NW_013875735.1:0-303 GCF_000517525.1 Limulus polyphemus
TAATAGTCTTAAGATTACCCTCATCTAAGCATCTATTCTAAAATCCAATGCATTCTTTGTATGGCAGGTCAGATATGTTTTTATTCACTACCATATTTTTCGGAATATAAGACACACCCTTATTTTGAAGACAAAGTTTTGGGGAAAAAACCTACAGTCGCATTTGAAAGATTTTAATTCAACAAAAATTCAGTTTGATACTGTAAAAATTAGTATATATTGTTCTAAACACAAAAGAGCTCAAAACATCAAGAGCCTTATTCTGCTCCACATTAAACAGGGATCGTCGTGTATTTACAAACC
>NW_013875736.1:0-303 GCF_000517525.1 Limulus polyphemus
AAAACATGTCATTCAATGTGCCGTAATGTCATTCAAATAAAACATATCATTCAATGTGCTATAATGTCATTCATATAAAACATGCCATTCAATGTGCTATAATGTCATTCATATAAAACATGTCATTCAATGTGTCGTAATGTCATTCAAATAAAACATATCATTCAATGTGCTATAATGTCATTCAAATAAAACATATCATTCAATGTGCTATAATGTCATTTAAATAAACATGTCATTCAATGTGCTATAATATCATTCATATAAAACATGTCATTCAATGTGCTATAATGTCATTCAAAT
>NW_013875737.1:0-304 GCF_000517525.1 Limulus polyphemus
CAAAATAGAATGAATAGTGTTAGAAAACTAGAGCTACTTGAATAAAGCAAGGGGAAAAGAGTTTAAATTTCTATTGAGGCTTGGATTTTCGTTCATAACAAGTATACTTTCTTTTATCAACAGTTCGTGACCATTACAATCAGTAGTTAGAATTAAAAAGTCTTCTATGGAAATGGGGTGTGATTATGACGTTTTGTTGTGAAACTATATAAGAGAGTTAGGTGGAGTTTGAAGTTTAAGTCCAGTTCTGTTAGAAACTCCCATGTGTACCAAGGTGCGTATTTGTAAATGGTGAGAATATTGG
>NW_013875738.1:0-303 GCF_000517525.1 Limulus polyphemus
AGCAATTCCAAAATATCACAATGATAGTGGATCAAGTCCAGCTAAAACATGTCTACAACATGATACTACAAGAACTGCAGTAATTCCAGAATATCACAATGATAGTGGATCAAGTCCAACTAAAACATGTCTACAACATGATACTACAAGAAGTGCAGCAATTCCAGAATATCACAATGATGGTGGATCAAGTCCAACTAAAACATGTCTACAACATGATACTACAAGAACTGCAGTAATTCCAGAATATCACAATGATAGTGGATCAAGTCCAGCTAAAACATGTCTACAACATGATACTAC
>NW_013875739.1:0-304 GCF_000517525.1 Limulus polyphemus
TGAGGATTGTTACGAAGTGTTGGAAGAGGTACAGTTCTGAGGATTGTTAAGAAGTGTTGGAAGAGGTACAGTTCTGAGGATTGTTAAGAAGTGTTGGTAGAGTCACAGTTCTGAGGATTGTTAAGAAGTGTTGGAAGAGGCACAGTTCTGAGGATTGTTACGAAGTGTTGGAAGAGGTACAGTTCTGAGGATTGTTACGAAGTGTTGGAAGAGGTACAATTCTGAGGATTGTTAAGAAGTGTTGGAAGAGGCACAGTTCTGAGGATTGTTACGAAGTGTTGGAAGAGATACAGTTCTGAGGATT
>NW_013875740.1:0-304 GCF_000517525.1 Limulus polyphemus
CATACACTATGTTACTTATAGTTCTACTCATCACAGCCAGAGACGTACACTACGTTACTTATAGTTCTACTCATCACAGCAAGAGACGTACACTATGTTACTTATAGTTCTACTCATCACAGCAAGAGACGTACACTATGTTACTTATAGTTCTACTCATCACAGCAAGAGACATACACTATGTTACTTATAGTTCTACTCATCACAGCAAGATACGTACACTACGTTACTTATAGTTCTACTCATCACAGCAAGAGACTTACACTATGTTACTTATAGTTCTACTCATCACAGCAAGATACCT
>NW_013875741.1:0-630 GCF_000517525.1 Limulus polyphemus
GCCAATATCCATATATAATGAAAGACCTACCAGCCACTATCCATCTGTATTAAAAGACCTACCAGCCACTATCCATCTGTATTAAAAGACCTACCAGTTACCATCCATCTATATTAAAAGACTTAACAGTTACCATCTATCTATATTAAAAGACCTACCAGTTACCATCCATCTATATTAAAAGACCTACAAGCCACTCTCCATATATAATGAAAGACCTACCAGCCAATATCCATATATAATGAAAGACCTACCAGCCACTATCCATCTGTATTAAAAGACCTACCAGCCACTATCCATCTGTATTAAAAGACCTACCAGCCCCTATTCATCTGTATTAAAAGACCTACCAGCCACTATCCATCTGTATTAAAGACCTACAAGAGATGGATAGTGGTTAATATAGATAGATTGTAAATGGTAGGTCTTTGATTATAACGACCTACCAGCCACTATCCATCTATACTAAAAGACGTACCAGCCACTATCCATCTGTATTAAAAGACCTACCAGCCACTATCCATCAATAATAAAATACCTACCAGCCACTACCCGTATTAAAAGACCTACCAGTCACTATCCATCTGTATTAAAAGACTTACCAGACACTATCCATCTGTATTAAAAGAC
>NW_013875742.1:0-658 GCF_000517525.1 Limulus polyphemus
ACGAGTGCGTACAGCCCTCGTGTAGCTTTGCGCGAAATTCAAAAACAAAACAAAAACAAACTGTATGTGTTCTAGTAGTTACTTTATACTTGCATTAATATAAAAATATCAAAACGCTATTGACTTTACTCTCCGTGCCCCCCAAGATATAATTTGCGCTCCTAGGGGGTGCGCCCCACACTTTAGGAAACACTCGGAAAGTGTATAATTATATTCAATGCCTTTTTGAAGCTATAGTTCGTTGATCGCTCTACCGGAAGTATTTCCAACAGAATGGAAGTACTGGGTTCAAAAATAAGATCTACATAAATATTGGTGTTACCCACTAAAGACACACCAGGGGTAACAAGTAAAAGAGGTACACACCGAATGTGAGAAAGGTCCAACAGGTCTTGGAAGAAGGCTTGGTATTTTGGCTTCCTTGTAAACAAATAAGAACACACTCTGGCCAAAACTCTGACCCGTTAAAATTACTCCAACTCTGCATTCGTGTTTGACCGTGTTTAGAGCTAATACAGAGGTCCTCCCAACCAAATATAACAAAGACCTGGGATGACACAACACCAGTTGGAAAGAGAGCAATGTCATTGTTGAATTCAATGAGCTCATTTAATAAAGCAAGCAACACGGTTAACAGAAAAACAAACAAACATAAAAA
>NW_013875743.1:0-304 GCF_000517525.1 Limulus polyphemus
CCTTCAGATCAGTGGTTAAAGACAAATATTGTAACATTTAAATGTGGGCTACTATTGTTCCTTCAGTTCAGTGGTTAAAGACAAATATTGTAACATTTAAATGTGGGCTACTGTTGTTCCTACAGTTCAGTGGTTAAAGACAAGTATGGTAACATTTAAATGTGAGCTACTATTGTTCCTTCAGATCAGTGGTTAAAGACAAGTATTGTAACATTTAAATGTGGGCTACTATTGTTTCTTCAGTTCAGTGGTTAAAGACAAATATGGTAACATTTAAATGTAGGCTACTATTGTTTCTTCAGTT
>NW_013875744.1:0-304 GCF_000517525.1 Limulus polyphemus
TTTGTGACTGTATACGACCAAATGAAGAGAAATATTTAATATGAAACTGTTTGTGACTGTATACGACCAGATGAAGAGAAATATTCAATATGAAACTGTTTGTGACTGTATACGACCAAATGAAGAGAAATATGCAATATGGAACTGTTTGCGACTGTATACGACCAAATGACGAGAAATAACTAATATGAAACTGTTTGTGACTGTATACGACCAAATGAAGAGAAATATTCAATATGAAATTGTTTGTGACTGTATACGACCAAATGAAGAGAAATATTCAATATGAAATTGTTTGTGACTG
>NW_013875745.1:0-302 GCF_000517525.1 Limulus polyphemus
ATTATGAAAGTCATTAAAATATAGTTTAAGAACAACGAAAATACCGCTATCAAAGTCGAAAATTTCTAGTCTAAGAAGGCCTAAAAAGACAGTTATGAAAGTCGACAAAATCGAGTGGACGAAAACTAAAAACATATTTTCAAAGTCAAAAATATCTAGTGGAAAACGAACTAAAAGGAACCTTATCAATGTCAACAAAATCTGGAGGAAGGAAGACTAATAGACCGTTATAACAGTCGACAAAATATAGTGGAAAACTGACTAAAACTACCCATAACAATGTCAACAAAATACTAGTGGAA
>NW_013875746.1:0-303 GCF_000517525.1 Limulus polyphemus
GTCAATTAGAAGACACAAGATTTAACAATACTGTGTCCTGTTAATAAGAAGATACAAGATTTATCAATACTGTGTAGTGTCAATAACAAGACACAAGATTTAACGATACTCTGTACTGTCAATAAGAAGACACAAAATTTAACAAAACTATGTACTTTCAAGAAGAAGATACAGGATTTATCAATACTGTGTACTGTCAAAAAGAAGACACAAGATTTAACAATACTGTGTCCTGTCAATAAGAAGATAAAGGATTTATCAATACTGTGTCCTGTCAATAAGAAGATACAGGATTTATCAATA
>NW_013875747.1:0-303 GCF_000517525.1 Limulus polyphemus
CTTTGTAGTATTAGTTTTGCAAATTTTCAGGATGTTTTTTGTTATTACTTTATTGGCTTCCATTGAAGCGTATTTGTACTGTAGTGAAGCATTTTGTTATTCTTTGTTTCTCTATTTCTTCTTACCAGTGGGTATGGAATTGACGTATCTTATCCAAATTTGGTACGTAGTTTCACTAGTTCGATCCGAGATTACATGCAAAATTTCTTCATGCTACTCTTCGTTTTAAGAGAGTTATGGCAGGTTTAGCGTTTTGTACCAGTATTTCATTAAATTTCAACGGATCTCCTCGAATGTTTTTAT
>NW_013875748.1:0-304 GCF_000517525.1 Limulus polyphemus
AGGAACTGAATAAATAACAAGTAAATCACTACCACTTCAAGAACTGAATAAGTTACAAGTAAATCACTAACACTCCAGGAAGTGATTAAGTAACAAGTAAATCTCTACCACATCTAGAACTGAATAAGTAATAAGTAAATCACTACCACTCCAGGAACTGAATAAGTTACAAGTAAATCTCTACCACTTCAAGAACTGAATAAATAACAAGTAAATCACTACCACTCCAGGAACTGAATAAATAACAAGTAAATCACTACCACTCCAGGAACTGAATAAATAACAAGTAAATCAATACCACTTC
>NW_013875749.1:0-293 GCF_000517525.1 Limulus polyphemus
TTTTCCTGTATATACTGGTGATCACTTTATTGTTTTCTCTTTCCGTTAACTGGCCCGGCGTGGCCAAGTGGTTATGGCGCTCCACTCACAATCTGAGGGTCGCGGGTTCGAATCCCCGTCCCACCAAAAATGGTCGCCCTGTCAGCCGTGGGGGCGTTGGAAAAAGCGTAGCCCAAGAATTGGCTAGCTGCCTTTCCTCTAGTCTTACACTGCTAAATTAGGGACGGCTAGCGCAGATAGCCCTCGTGTAGCTTTGCGCGAAATTCAAAACAAACAAACAATACTTTACCCGA
>NW_013875750.1:0-503 GCF_000517525.1 Limulus polyphemus
GGGTATAAAAAAAAAATGGGAAAACGTAGAAGTCTGCAAATCAAACTACAGCATAGCAGACGTGATGGCAGCAATACAAGAGCACGAAAAGAAGCAAGAAAAGAAACAAGAAGAGGAGAGATTACAGCAGTTGTTAGAGGAAAAAGAAAAGAAACAAGAAGACGAGATTACAGCAGTTGTTAGAGGAAAAAGAAAAGAAACAAGAAGAACGAGAAGCGAAATTACAACAGTTGTTAGAGGAAAAAGAAAAGAAACAAGAAGAGAGATAACAGCAGTTGCAAGAAAACCTGACAACAATGGTTGCTCGAACAGCAAAATAAACAAGAGAAATTACAGCAGTTGTTGGAGGAAAAAGAAAAGAAACAAGAAGAAAGATTACAGCAGTGGCAAGAAAATCTGCAACAGTGGCAGCTCGAACAACAAAATAAACAAGAAGAGAAATTACAGCAGTTGTTGGAGGAGAAAGAAAATAAACAAGAAGAGAGACTACAGCAGTGGCAACT
>NW_013875751.1:0-304 GCF_000517525.1 Limulus polyphemus
AGGTGTGAAACGAAAATGTGAGTAGAGATAGAAAAAGGTGTGAGGAAGGAGTGTGTGCAGAGACTCAAACAGGTGAGGTAGGAGTGTGATCAGGGATAGAAACGGGTGAGAGGTAGGAATGTATGCAGAGACTCAAACAGGTGAGATAGGAGTGTGATCAGGGATAGAAACGGGTGAGAGGTAGGAGTGTGTGCAGAGACTCAAACAGGTGAGATAGGAATGTGATCAGGGATAGAAACAGGTGAGAGATAGGAGTGTGAGAAGAGATAGAAACGGGTGAGAGGTAGGAGTGTGAGAAGAGATA
>NW_013875752.1:0-302 GCF_000517525.1 Limulus polyphemus
GGTGAATGGAATCTTCAACAAATCCTTGATGGAGTGTATTGTCCAGAAGTGCTGGTGAATGGAATCTTCAACAAATCTTTGATGGAGTGTATTATCCAGAAGTGCTGGTGAATGGAATCTTCAACAAATCCTTGATGGAATGTATTGTCCAGAAGTGCTAGTGGAATGGAATCTTCAACAAATCCTTGATGGAGTGTATGTCCAGAAGTGCTGATGGAATGGAATCTTCAACAAATTCTTGATGGAATGTATTGTCCAGAAGTGCTGATGAATGGAATCTTCAACAAATCCTTGACGGAATG
>NW_013875753.1:0-303 GCF_000517525.1 Limulus polyphemus
TATTAGTAAATTTCAAAGTGAATTAAATACATTAAAGGATGATTTACTGTCTTTTACACAAGGAGGATGTATTAGCCATGGACCTAATCAGCCTCAGACAATGGGAAGCCTCTTCCAGACCCTGCAGCTAAACCCTATTGCAGACATCTTCAGTCCTGTCAGAAGTCACATTCCAGACATGAGTGTCAGCAATAGGGGTGATCGAGTACGAAGGAAGCCACAGGAATTCGATGGGAAGGCACCATGGGAAGCGTATAGAGCATAATTTTAACTCCTGGCAGAAATAAATGGATGGACAGAGGA
>NW_013875754.1:0-756 GCF_000517525.1 Limulus polyphemus
AAGATTTAACGATATTGTGTACTGTCAATAAGAAGACACAAGATTTAACAATAATGTGTCCTGTCAATAAGAAGACAGAAGATTTAACGATACTGTGTACTGTCAATAAGAAGACACAAGATTTAACGATACTGTGCACTATCAATAAGGAGACACACGATTTAGCAATACTGTGTACTATCCATAAAAAGACACAAGATTTAACGACACTGTGTACTGTCAATAAGAAAACACAAGATCTAACGATACTGTGTACTTTCAATAAGAAGACACAAGATTTAACGATACTGTGTACTGTCAATGTATCGTTAAATCTTGTGTCTTCTTATTGACAGTACACAGTATTGTTAAATCTTGTGTCTTCTTATTGACAGTACATAGTATGGTTAAATCTTGAGTCTTCTTATTGACAGGACACATTATTGTTAAATTTTGTGTTTTCTTACTGACAGTACACATTATCATCAAATATTGTCTCTTCTTATTTACAGTACACAGTATCGTTAATCCTTGTGTCTTCTTATTGACAATACACAGTATCGTTAAATCTTGTGTCTTCTTTTTTAACGATACTGTGTACTGTCAATAAGAAGAAGACCAATATTCGTACGATAATGTGTACTGTCAGTAAGAAAACACAAGATTTAACAATAATGTGTCCTGTCAATAAGAAGACACAAGATTTAACGATACTGTGTACTGTCAATAAGAAGACACAATATTCATCGATAATGTGTACTGTCAATAAGAAGACAC
>NW_013875755.1:0-304 GCF_000517525.1 Limulus polyphemus
TGTTCTATAGTTGTGTGTGTCGGCTGCTGACAACTGTCCAAGTATTTCCAGTGGTTGTCCCTTCAAGGTCGTTGCCAGATATACTGCTTTCTGCTCCTTTGTCCATCCGTTCATCTCTGCCAGTAACTCAAACTGTGCTCTATATGCTTCCCACAGTGCTTTCCCGTCGTATTCCTGTGGCTTCCTTCGTACTGGATCACTCCTAGTACTGACATTCATATCTGGGATGTGACTTCCAACGGGACTGAATATGTCTGCATTAGGGTTTAGCTGCGGGCTCTGTAAGGGGCTTGCCATTGTCTGT
>NW_013875756.1:0-514 GCF_000517525.1 Limulus polyphemus
GTAAACAAAATCTAATGGAAAACTGACTAAAAGGACCCTTATCAGTGTACAACAAAATCTGGGGGGAAGGAAGACTAAAAGTCCGTTATAACAGTCGACCAAATATATTGGAAAACTGACTAAAAGGACCCATATAAATGTCAAAAAAATTTAGTGGACGGAGGACTAAAAGACCGTTATAACAGTCGACAAAATAAAGTTTAAGAAGGATTAAAATACCATTATGAAAGTCATTAAAATATAGTGTAAGAAATACTAAAAATACAGCTATCAAAGACGAAAATATCTAGTCTAAGAAGGTCTAAAAGGAGTCAGTTATGAAAGTCGACAAAATCGAGTGGAAGAAAACTAAAAACACGTTTTCAAAGTCAACAAAATCTAGTGGAAACTGACTAAAACGACCCATATCAATGTCAACAAAATCTACTGGAATGAAGACTAAAGGACCTTTATAACAGTCGACAAAATATAGTTTAAGAAGGATTAATAATACCATTATGATAATCATTAAAAT
>NW_013875757.1:0-304 GCF_000517525.1 Limulus polyphemus
GTGTCAAATACCAACATTAAAAAACTGTAGAGATTAACGACATTTAAACAAGTAGTAACATACCAATGTCAAAGACCCACATTAAAAAACAGTATATATTAACGACATTTAAACAGGTAGTAACATACCAGTGTTAAATGCCAACATTAAACAACAGTAGATATTAACGACATTCAAACAGGTAGTAACATACCAATGTTAAAGACCAACATTAAACAACACTAGATATTAACAACATTTAAACAGGTTAGTAACATACCAGTGTCAAAGAAAAACATTAAACAACAGTAGATATTAACAACAT
>NW_013875758.1:0-628 GCF_000517525.1 Limulus polyphemus
TCTTCTTATTGACAGTACACAGTATATTAAATCGTGTTTCTTCTTATTGACAGAACACAGTATTGTTAAATCTTGTGTCTTCTGACTGACAGTACACATTATCGTTAAATCTTGTGTCTTTTTATTGAGAGTACACAGTATCGTTAAATCTTGTCTTCTTATTGACAGTACACAGTATCGTTAAATCTTGTGTCTTCTTATTGACAGTACACAGTATCGTTAATTCTTGTGTCTTCTGATTGACAGTACACAATATCATTAAATCTTGTGTCTTTTTATTGATAGTACACAGTATTGCTAAATTGTGTGTCTTCTTATTGAGAGTACACAGTATCGTTAATTCTTATGTCTTTTTATTGACAGTTACACAAATATCATTAAATCTTGTTGTCTTCTTATTGAGAGTACACAGTATCGTTAAATATTGTGTCTTCTTATTGACAGTACACAATATGGTTAAATCTTGTGTCTTCATATTGACAGTACACATTGTCGTTAAATTCGTGTGTCTTCTTTTTGACCAGTACACAGTATCGTTAAATATTGTGTCTTTTTATTGATAGTACACAGTACTTGTTAAATCGTGTGTTTTCTTATTGAAAGTACACAGTATCGTTAAATCTTGTGG
>NW_013875759.1:0-305 GCF_000517525.1 Limulus polyphemus
CAACTCCACGAACACCTAGGTGTAACTCTAGTTACTGAATTTGTAACAACCATACTCATCTGTAGCGTTATTTGGTACAACAACTCCACAAATACCTAGGTGTAACTCTAGTTACCGAATTTATAACCACCATATTCATCTTTAGCCTTACTTGGTACAACTAATCCATCAACACCTAGGTGTAACTGTTGCTTCCGATTTTATAACCACCATATTCATCTTTAGCCTTGCTTGGAACAATTACTCTATGAACACTTAGGTTTAACTCTGGTTACCGAATTTATAACCCCCATACTCATCTTTAG
>NW_013875760.1:0-304 GCF_000517525.1 Limulus polyphemus
CCATCAACTGTTTAGTACAGGTATATATACATACATTAAGCCATCAACTGTTTAGTACAGGTATATATACATATATTAAGTTATCAACTATTTAGCACACGTATACATACATACATTAAGTCATCAACTGTTTAGTACAGGTATATATACATACATTAAGTCATCAACTGTTTAGTACAGGTATACAAACATACATTAAGTCATCAACTGTTTAGTGCAGGTATACACACATACATTAGGTCACCAACTGTTTAGTATAGGTATATACATACATACATTAAGTCATCAACTTTTAGAACTGGTA
>NW_013875761.1:0-304 GCF_000517525.1 Limulus polyphemus
AGATTAAAGGATTTATAAATACTGTGTACTGTCAATAAGAAGACACAAGATTTAACGATACTGTGTACTATCATAACAAGTCATAACACTTAATGATACTTTGTACTATCAATAACAAGCTACAAGATTTAACGATACTGTGTACTGTCAGTAAAAAGACTCAAGATTTAACAATACTGAATCCTGTCAATAAGAAGATAAAGGTTTATCAATACTGTGTACTGTCAATAAGAAGACACTAGATTTAACGATACTGTGTACTGTCAATAAGAAGACACAAGATTTAACAATACTGTGTCCTGTC
>NW_013875762.1:0-305 GCF_000517525.1 Limulus polyphemus
GGATACAATAAATAAGGATAGAAGGTTACAATAAATGTGGATAGAGGGATACAATAAATGTGGATAGAGGGATACAATAAATAAGGATAGAAGGTTACAATAAATGTGGATAGAGGGATACAATAAATGTGGATAGAGGGATACAATAAATAAGGATAGAGGGTTACAATAAATGGAGATAGAGGGTTACAATAAATAAGGATAGAGGGTTACAATAAATAAGGATAGAGGGATACAATAAATAAGGATAGAAGGTTACAATAAATGTGGATAGAGGGATACAATAAATGTGGATAGAGGGTTAC
>NW_013875763.1:0-303 GCF_000517525.1 Limulus polyphemus
CACACACTTTACTTTGTTTTCTAAATATTATATATATATATATATATATTCGGAACAAACGTATGTACAACAGTCTTCACACAATAGAAATTACAGGTATATCATAAACACCATTTATATATAGTTCTCTTCTTCTTGTCAAAAGTCCACTTAGACTTATTCAATTACTTTAGAATTTCAGTTGACAAGTTGAACTATTTTCTCTATATTACCATTGTACTAGTATTCTGTGTGTGATTCACTTACAGTTGTGTTGCAAGTTACCATAATTCGTTTGGTCTTCTTTCTTCTGAAGATCCTCTG
>NW_013875764.1:0-304 GCF_000517525.1 Limulus polyphemus
CATTAAGATGGTGTTGCAGCGAACAAAAAAGATGGTAATCTGATGGTGCCATATCTGGAGAATATGGTGGGTGGAGGAGAACTTCCCAACCCAACTCCATAATCTTGTTTTGCGTTAAACATGCCACATGTGGACGTGCATTGTCGTGGAGAAGAAGAAGAACACATTTCCGATTGACGAGCGAAGGGCATTTCTGATGAAGGGCTTGATTTAAACTTTCAGTTGCTGACTGTAGATCTCTGCATTGACAGTTCGCTGTGAACTGAGGAGTTCGAAATGAATTACTCCTTTGAAGTCCCACCAA
>NW_013875765.1:0-303 GCF_000517525.1 Limulus polyphemus
ATAATGGGTGTATAAATAATAATAATAGTAAATGTTTGCAAATTTTATATTCATAATAATGGGTGTATAAATAATAATAACAGTAAATGTTTTCAAATTATATATTCATAATAATGGGTGTATAAATAATAATAACAGTAAATGTTTTCAAATTGTATATTCATAATAATGGGTGTATAAATAATCTTCTTCTTCTGTAGCTTTTCCCGTATCTATACGGGGGTCGCTATTTTTGACAGCACGTTTCCACTCTCCTCGGTCTTCGTATTCGTCCCCAACAAAGCCTTTTTCTCTAATATCTCC
>NW_013875766.1:0-304 GCF_000517525.1 Limulus polyphemus
TGCTTGCGTCTCCTTTCTGCACCATTCTTCCACATCTTGTCTCATACCTATCCAGTAAAATCTGTGTCGTAGGTGACTCAATGTTTTCTTAAATCCGAGATGTCCTCCTGTTACAGTATCATGGGATTGACGCAACACAAATTCCCGTAACTTTCTCGGTATAACCATTTGCCGGGTCGTCACTTTCCCATCTCTGGGCATGAATATCATCCTCAAGCTTCAACTTGTCCCATTGTGCCCAATGGTTCTTTGTCACAGGGCTTAGACTAGACACCTTCTCCCAAGCAGGGTGCAAAACACTTGC
>NW_013875767.1:0-304 GCF_000517525.1 Limulus polyphemus
AATATCTACAGTTGTTTAATGTTGGTCTTTGACACTGGTATGTTACTACCTCTTTAAATGTCATTAATATCTACTGATGTTTAATGTTTTTCTTTGATACTGGTATGTTACTACCTGTTTAAATGTCGTTAATATCTACTGTTGTTTAATGTTGGTCTTTGACACTGGTATGTTACTACCTGTTTAAATGTCGTTAATATCTAATGTTGTTTAATGTTGATCTTTGACATTGGTATGTTACTACTTGTTTCAATGTCGTTTATATGTATTGTTGTTTAATGTTGGCCTATGACACTGGTATGTT
>NW_013875768.1:0-306 GCF_000517525.1 Limulus polyphemus
TTTCTCGTTCTTCTTGTTTCTTTTCTTTTTCCTCTAACAACTGTTGTAATTTCTCTTCTCGTCTTCTTGTTTCTTTTCTTGTTTTTGTATTGCTTCCATCAAATCTGCTAAGCTGTAGTTTGATTTTCCGCCTCTCGTTTCCATCTTCTTCTCTTTTTTTTATCCCACACAAGTCCTTACTTAAATAAAAACTGTTTTATTCTTTCCGAATACAACTTTACGATACACTTATTTTCAACAGTCGGTCTATAACAAACGCTATATCAACGAACGTCAACAATACTTCTGACTGCAGTTCAATTAATC
>NW_013875769.1:0-662 GCF_000517525.1 Limulus polyphemus
TCTTATCCTGGTAGTTACTGGAATCCAAACGCTCTTTTTTCATTCTTAAATAAACCTATAAAGCTCTCTATTTCTTTACACTTTTTAACTTATACACAGCGTGGTCACAAGTAAATAGACACCACCTTTTCAGAAAAAATGAAATTTTTCAGTCATATTCCCGTGTCACACTGCTAAAAACACTCAAAAGTGGCAGGAAAAAAAGGGTATCCAGAAGTTGCCCTGGCCGAGCCAATCTCCTGACATGAACCCTATCGAAAACCTCTGTGCCATACTCGACCGACAAGTCAGGAAACAACCAACTTCGAGCGATCTACTCCAAGTTTTGAAGCAAGAGTGGGCCAAAATCCCACAATCTAAAACTGACGAGATGATTTCACGATGACCCAAAGGATTAACGAACTCCACGAAGCGAAAGGAAGATCTACTAGATATTAATTAAATTATAAATATATCAGTTAATGTTGCTCCATCTTCCTGGAACAACGTTGTGTTCTTGTCCACGAAACCCAAGGAATAAAGTGGCAAGAGTCCTTCCTCCAATATTTCGACGTATTTCGCAAAAGTTATGTTGCCAACGCACTCCACTAAGCTCGATCTCCCACCAACTCAAACAGCTCCCCAAACCATCACGCTGAAACCACCATGCTTCACAGTTGGTT
>NW_013875770.1:0-302 GCF_000517525.1 Limulus polyphemus
ACATATAGGAACCACTACAGTAATTGGCGAGATGACATGTACAAATAGATATAAGAACCACTACAGTAATTGGCGAGATGACATGTACAAACACATATAGGACCACTACAGTAATTGGCGAGATGATATGTACAAATACATATAGGACCACTACAGTAATTGGCAAGATGATATGTACAAATAGATATAGGAACCACTACAGTAATTGGCGAGATGACATGTACAAACACATATAGGAACCACTACAGTAATTGGCGAGATGACATGTACAAATAGATATAGGAACCACTACAGTAATTGGC
>NW_013875771.1:0-306 GCF_000517525.1 Limulus polyphemus
ATTTTTACCTAATTGATACATCTAAGTGTTATTTCTAATTATTTGATACATCTAAGTGTTATTTCTACCTACTTGATACATCTAAGTGTTATGTTTACCTACTTGATACATCTAAGTGTTGTTTTTACCAACTTGATACATCTAAGTGTTATGTTTACCTACTTGATACATCTAAGTGTTATTTTTACCTACTTTATACATCTAAGTGTTATTTCTACCTACTTGATACATCTAAGTGTTATGTTTACCTACTTGATACATCTAAGTGTTGTTTTTACCTACTTGATACATCTAAGTGTTATGTTT
>NW_013875772.1:0-304 GCF_000517525.1 Limulus polyphemus
GTGTTGTTGTAAGTCTTTATTGTGCTTTTGTTTCTAACATGGAACGGGTAGGGGTTGTTGTAAGACTTTAATGTGTTGTTGTATATAACCGGGTACCGTGAGGAGTTGTTATAAGTCTTTAATGTGTTGTTGTATCTAACCTGATCCTATATTATTTTTTCACGTAACTACACGTAATTAGGAGTCACTTTAAATAACTAGCTATTATCTTAGTATCAATCAACTTGGTTGTGTTAAACATATGAAGAAGGAAAAAGATTACAGCTTATATTCTTTATTTTAAAGTAAACAAAGAGTATTTACT
>NW_013875773.1:0-467 GCF_000517525.1 Limulus polyphemus
GCTGTGGATAATACTGACTGTTTTCTTTCCTTTGATTAAGCTGTGGATAGTACTGAACGTTTTTCTTTCCTCTGATTAAGTTGTGGATAATACTGACCGTTTTTCTTTCCTCTGATTAAGCTGTGGATAATACTGACTGTTTTCTTTCCTCTGATTAAGTTGTAGATAGTACTGACCGTTTTTATTTCCTCTGATTAAGCTGTGGATAATACTGACTGTTTTTTCTTTCCACTGATTAAGCTGTGGATTGTACTGACCGTTTTTCTTTCCTCTGATTAAGCTGTGGACAATACTGACTGTTTTCTTTCCTCTGATTAAGTTGTGGATAGTACTGACCGTTTTTCTTTCCTCTGATTAAGCTGTGGATAGTACTGACCGTTTTTCTTTCCTCTGATTAAGCTGTGGATAATACTGACCGTTTTTCTTTCCTCTGATTAAGCTGTGGATAATACTGACCGTTTTTCTTT
>NW_013875774.1:0-302 GCF_000517525.1 Limulus polyphemus
TGCAGTGTACCAAATAAAACATCCACATCTCTCACCAAGCAGTGTACCAAATGAAATATCAACATCTCTCACCATGCAGTGTACCAAATAAAACATCCACACATCTCACCATGCAGTGTACCAAATAAAACATCCACATCTCTCACCATGCAGTGTACCAAATGAAACATCCACACATCTCACCATGCAGTGTACCAAATAAAACATCCACACATCTCACCATGCAGTGTACCAAATAAAACATCCACATCTCTCACTATGCAGTGTACCAAATGAAACATCCACACATCTCACCATGCAGT
>NW_013875775.1:0-304 GCF_000517525.1 Limulus polyphemus
TATACATTATATTATGTATAGTAGGATTAGTTCTTTAGTATACAGTATATAATGATTAGTTCTTTGGAATACAGTATATAATGTATAGTAGGATTAGTTATTTCGAATACAGTATATAATGTATAGTGGGATTAGTTATTTGGAATACAGTATATAACGTATAGTGGGACTAGTTTTTGGTATACAGTTTATAATGATTAGTTCTTTGGAATACAGTATATAATGTATAGTAGGATTACTTTTTTGGTATACAGTATATAATGTATAGTAGGATTACTTTTTTGGTATACAGCATATAATGTAT
>NW_013875776.1:0-304 GCF_000517525.1 Limulus polyphemus
ATAAAACATGAACGTGAGGAGCTATTTACATGAGACATGAACGTCGGGAGCTACTTACATGAAACATGAACGTAGGAGCTACTTACATCAGGCATGAACGTCAGGAGCTACTTACATGAAACATGAACGTGAGGAGCTACTTACATGAGACATGAACGTCGGGAGCTACTTACATGAAACATGAACGTAGGAGCTACTTACATGAGACATGAACGTGAGGAGCTATTACATGAAGCATGAACGTAGGAGCTACTTACATCAGGCATGAACGTGAGGAGCTACTTACATCAGGCATGAACGTGAG
>NW_013875777.1:0-524 GCF_000517525.1 Limulus polyphemus
AAGTTAATCACCTAAAGTACTCCAATGCAGTACATAATCAAGTTAACCTACACAGTTGTCGTATGTGGAAAACATAAGGAAACACACATGGGAAAATCGTTTACCCAAGTTAATCACCTAAAGTACCCCAATGCATTACATAATCAAGATAACCTACACAGCTGACGTACGTGGAAAACATAGGAAAAAAACATGGGAAAAACGTTTACCCATGTTAATCATCTGAAGTATCCCAATGTAGTACATAATCAAGATAACCTACACAGCTGACGTACGTGGAAAACATAGGAAAACACACATTGGGTTGATTATGTACTACATTGGGGTACTTCAGGTGATTAACATGGGTAAACGATTTTTTTTCCTATGTTTTCCACGTACGTCAGCTGTGTAGGTTATCCCACACATGGGAAAAACGTTTACCCATGTTAATCACCTAAAGTACCCCAATGCGGTACATAATCAAGATAACCTACACAGTTGACGTATGTGGAAAACATAGGGAAACACACATGGGAAAATCG
>NW_013875778.1:0-304 GCF_000517525.1 Limulus polyphemus
TTACCACACACACACAAACACTTTAAACGTAGTTCCTCAGAATTAACACACAAACCACCAATCCATTGAGTTAACACTCAAACCATTTAAGTAAAGTTCTATTGAGTTACCGTACACACACAAACACTTTAAACGTAGTTCCTCTGAGTTAACACACAAACCATTTAAGTAAAGTTCTATTGAGTCACCATACACACACACACACAACCACTTTAAATGTAGTTCCTCTGAGTTAACACACAAATCACTTAAGCACCAATCCATTGAGTTAACACTCAAACCATTTAAGTAAAGTTCTATTGAG
>NW_013875779.1:0-304 GCF_000517525.1 Limulus polyphemus
AATCAAACTACAAACCCATATTTTGGCCCCATGCTGTTGCCTAGAATTACATTTGGTGGAGTAAAAATAGGGATTTGTAGTTTGAGTAAATAATGTCTACAGTATCTTCAGCCTTTTTTTCCTTACTTTTTTACGATCCCTATTTGCAGGTTTTTAAATTCCCAATTTTTGATTTATTTTTGTATGAGGTTAATTGTCGAGCATCAGATTTTCTGGTAAAATATGCATTTAAAAAAACAAAGTGTCATTCATAATGAATTTTACCGATATAGATATATAATAAAAAACACGTTAGGTGTGGAAA
>NW_013875780.1:0-304 GCF_000517525.1 Limulus polyphemus
AAGGGAGTCGAGCTTGACCCACTGATTAGAGGGACGGAGTGTGGATCTGAGGTTTTTGTAGGAAAATTGGGTTGGATTTGATAGCGGTGATTATTTGGTTTCATGAGTAATCTGTAAAAATAATGTTGTTTCACATCTTATAAAAGTCATCTGTAAAATAATATTGTTTCACATCTTATAGAAGTCATCTGCAAAAATAATTTTGTGTCACATCTTATAAAAGTCATCTGTAAAATAATATTGTTTCACATCTTATAAAAGTCATCTGTAAAATAATATTGTCACATCTTATAGAAGTCATCTG
>NW_013875781.1:0-304 GCF_000517525.1 Limulus polyphemus
TTTTATAACACCCAAGTAATATTGTTATGTAGCATGACAAGTCTTATAACACCCAAGTAATATTGATATATAGCATGACCAGTCTTATAACACCCAACTAAATAATATTGTTATGCAGCATGACAAGTCTTATAAAACCCAAGTAATACTGATATATAGCATGACCAGTTTTATAACACCCAACTAAATAATATTGTTATGTAGCATGACCAGTCTTATAACACCCAAGTAATATTGATATATAGCATGACCAGTTTTATGACACCCAACTAAATAATATTGTTATGTAGCATGACCAGTCTTA
>NW_013875782.1:0-304 GCF_000517525.1 Limulus polyphemus
CTATGACAAAGTTGCACCTTTGGTCATCTAGCTTTCCTGTCACATAGACACTGTGTGTGCTTGGCATTTTACACCTAGACGAACGAGAAAAGAAACAGGAAGAAAGTCTACAACAGTTGCAGGAAAGTCAGCAGCAACTACAGGAAAATCAACAACAATAGCAAGAGGTACAAATGGAAAACATTAGTAAATTCAAAAGCGAATAAGATACGTTAAAGGACGATCTGTTGTTATTTACACATGAAGGATACACTGACCATTAGCTTAATCAGCCCCAGACAATGGCAAGCCCTTACAGACCACG
>NW_013875783.1:0-304 GCF_000517525.1 Limulus polyphemus
TTTCACTGCAGTATATATACTCTTTCAGAAAGCCAATAAAGGAGGAAAAAAAGGACCACGAAAGTCGCAAATATGATAATACGAAGCTAGAATTTTAATTCTAAATACGCAAGTATGCAACGAACGTTCATATAAAATTTTGAAAAGAACAGTCCAAATGGAACGAAGTACAGGTACAACACGCAAAACCTTCCATAACTCCCTTAAAATGAACTGTAGGAGGGTGAAACTCTGCATATAACTGTGCAATGATAGAGTGTACCTACATACCTAATTTGGTAAAGAACCATCAATTCAAGACTCT
>NW_013875784.1:0-304 GCF_000517525.1 Limulus polyphemus
GGCGAATGGTCTAGTATTTACTAGTAGGGTAGGCTGGTATATATATAAGAGGGGAAAACGTGACGCGGTAGGGTAATGTGTGTGTAGACAGTGAGTAATTGAACTGCAGTCAGAGAGAGAGACGTATTGTTGTAGTTAACGTTCGTTCGTTATAGTGTTGTTTTAGCGCGAGTATTGAGATTAAGTGTATCGCAGAGTTATATTCGGAAAGAATAAACCAGTCTTATTAAGTAAAGACTTGTGTCGTTAAAATTTCGTCGGAACGAAGTTACGGAAAAAATCAATTAACAAACGGAGACGTAAC
>NW_013875785.1:0-304 GCF_000517525.1 Limulus polyphemus
TTCACAAACTTCCGGTAATAGGTACAGAGTCCCAAGAAACTTCTCAACTCTCCCACATTATCTGGTGTTGGCCAGCCACGCACTGCTTTCACCTTATCAGGATCAGTTTGCACACCATACTCACTTATGATGTGACCTAAGTAAAGCACCTCTTTATGGAACAAGTAGCATTTCTTGGGATGGAGTTTGAGGTTTGCTGCTTTCAAACGCTTGTATACTTCCTCTAGCCGGGACATTTCCTCATCAAAAGTTGTTGCAAATACAATGACATCGTCCAGGTATACTAGGGCTATCCTCCATTCTA
>NW_013875786.1:0-414 GCF_000517525.1 Limulus polyphemus
CAGCTTTTCACGTGGAGTATCTGAATCAGACAATTGAGGAAGTATTTCCAAATCTTCAGATATATCGACTAAGGGCCTCCTTACTCTGCTCCTAAATGTTGCTTGCACTGATTCCTTATCAATTAACTCTCTACAAATTCACTAAATCTTTCACTGATTCCTTATCATCTAACTCTCTACGAATTTACTAAATCTTGCATTGATCCCTTATCAACTAAATCTCTACAAATTTACAAAATTTTGCACTGATCCCTTATCAACTAACTCTCTACACATTTACAAAATCTTTCACTGATTCCTTATTAAACTAACTCTCTACAAATTTAATAAATCTAGCACTGATTCCTTATCAACTAACTCTCTACAAATTTACTAAATCTTGAACTGATCCCTTATCAACTAACTCTCTACAAA
>NW_013875787.1:0-302 GCF_000517525.1 Limulus polyphemus
ACTAAACAAACCTTCTACATTTCTAATACAAACAACCTTCTACATTTCTAGTACTAAACAAACCTTCTACACTTTTAGTATCAAGCAAACCTTCTACACTTCTAGTGCTAAACAAACCTTCTACACTTCTAGTATCAAGCAAACCTTCTACACTTCTAATATGAAACAAACCTTCTACACTTCTAGTATCAAACAAACCTTCTTCACTTGTAGCACTAAACAAACCTTCTACACTTCTAGTGCTAAACAAACCTTCTTCACTTCTAGCACTAAACAAACCTTCTACACTTCTAGTACTAAAC
>NW_013875788.1:0-570 GCF_000517525.1 Limulus polyphemus
AATTAAAATTGTTATTTTATGGTGATAATCTTGTTTCTTGTGCCCAATAATGCATAATTTCATTTGATAAACACGTTTAGATTGAATGGTAATTTATAATCAGTCACAAGAACGTCGAATCTGAATCACTTGAAAAAAACACGGGGGTGCTTAACTTTTTTCCAGGTGTATATTAGGCTACGAGTTAAATTTTCCAAGCAGTCTACAGACATACTAACAACAGAAGTGGTTTCAACCTGTTTGTCATAACGTTGAAGCAAAGCTATCAAAATATTGCTGTAAAATACAATTGACACTACAGCCATCAATGTCCTAACACTAAGCACTATATTTTAAGGGTAGTTTTGAGACACATTTAGATATACTTGTGTAGAGTTGACTCTATAGCCATCAATGTCCTAACACTAAGCACTATATTTTAAAGGTAGTTTTGAGAAGCTCTTTAGATATACTTTTGTAGATTCTATAGTTGACTCTATAGCTATCAATGTCCTAACACTAAGCACTATATTTTAAGGGTAGTTTTGAGACACAATTTAGATATACTTGTGTAGAGTTGACTCTATAGCC
>NW_013875789.1:0-300 GCF_000517525.1 Limulus polyphemus
ACTTCCCTGTCACGTAGATACTATGTGTGCTTGCCATTTTACACTTAGCTGTTGGGACTTTCACGTTGGAGCTTGGTGGGCATCCTTTAGCACCAACCACTACTGGTTTACCGAAGCTGACTTATTGGTGGTATTTTTCTTACACTGGCTCCTCAGATGTCCTTCCTCCCCACAGTTCCAACAGCCTTTCTTGGTAGCAACCTTTACTGGTGTATCGTCTCCCCTGTTTTGAAGTTGCCAGCATTGAGCTCTATTGTGCCCATGTTTGGCACAGTGCCAGCAAAGTCCCTCAAACTTCTC
>NW_013875790.1:0-304 GCF_000517525.1 Limulus polyphemus
GGTGAGTTATTAGTCACAATCAGTCCCGCTATTTATTTAAATGTAGCGATAGGCGGTGGGTGATGCCGATTGGTTGCATTCTCTTCGGTCTTCAGTTAAACATTATGGATCCTCTGGTGTGACCTTTTAGCTTATTGTGTGCATAAGATGTCGATCAGATAAACAAACAAAACATAATGATAAAATGGTCTAAATATGGAAAAAACCGCTAAACATCTTAGCTGTGTTTACCGCTAAACATCTTAGCTGTGTTTACCGCTAAACATCTTAGCTGTGTTTACCGCTAAACATCTTAGCTGTGTTT
>NW_013875791.1:0-304 GCF_000517525.1 Limulus polyphemus
GTATCAACATTCCAAAGTGTTGCATCAAGGATTTGTTGTATCAACAATCCATAAAGTTGTATTAAGGACTTATTATATCAACATTCCAAAGTGTTGCATCAAGGATTTGTTGTATCAACAATCCATAAAGTTGTATTAAGGACTTGTTGTATCAACATTCCAAAGTGTTGCATCAAGGATTTGTTGTATCAACAATCCATAAAGTTGTATTAAGAACTTGTTATATTAACATTCCAAAGTGTTGCATCAAGGATTTGTTGTAATGTTGATATAACAATCCATAAAGTTGTATTAAGGACTTGTT
>NW_013875792.1:0-303 GCF_000517525.1 Limulus polyphemus
TGGGGTAGGCCTTGTGTACCTTGCTTTCCAAGTCGTGTGCCAGCTCTTGCAGGCTCTCCCCTTTAGCACGGACTCTCGTCCTGAACCTGGCCCTGTAGACTTCTGACTGATTTTGGGTTCCATACTTGAGTTCTAGAGCCGACACCAGTGCTCTATAGCTGTGCCTGTCATCTGCTGACAACTGTCCAGGTATTTCCAGTGGTTGTCCCTTCAAGCTCGTTGCCAGATATACAGCTTTCTGTTCCTCTGTCCATCTGTTCATCTCTACCAGTAACTCAAACTGTGCTCTACATGCTTCCCACA
>NW_013875793.1:0-305 GCF_000517525.1 Limulus polyphemus
GGGATTGAACAACTTAACTGGTAGTACTATAGAAGTTGTAGTGTTCAACAGATAATACAATGGGATTGAACAACTTAACTGGTAGTACTATAGAAGTTGTAGTGTTCAACAGATAATACAATAGGATTAAACAACTTAACTGGTAGTACCATAGAAGTTGTAGTGTTCAATAGATAATACAACGGGATTAAACAACTTAACTGGTAGTACTATAGAAGTTGTAGTGTTCAACAAATAATACAATGGGATTGAACAACTTAACTGGTAGTACTATAGAAGTTGTAGTGTTCAACAGATAATACAAC
>NW_013875794.1:0-919 GCF_000517525.1 Limulus polyphemus
TTTCTAACTTTCTAATATAACTTTGGTTAATATTGTTTTATTCTATTTAAATTCACAGAAGCAACGGATGAAATTTCCTCAGAAATTTCCTTTTGCTTCATCCCTCCATTCTTCGGAAGAATTTTGTTATTCATAGCAAAATTCTTGTTCCAACTCATTCTCTCCATCTCTCTATATCAGTGAGAATTACACTGGTAAATATATATAGTACATATATAACTTTACGAGCTAAACTTATAGTATATACATATATAATCATATGATATTTTGTTGTTGTCTTTTGAATCTCAATATATGGGTTATTATAGAGTTATTACATGATTATTATATGCTGATTACATGGTTTATAGTATTACATCATGTCCTTAAATTTTTCGTAAACCTCCGGTCCGCTGCTCACAATCCATTCTCTGATGGCACAAACTTTCCAATATGAGCAGTGTTCCTGGGGATACCTGTGGTACGCGCAGTCAATCGGGGTGGAGTTGGTCAATCGCCGGTAGGCTGGACAAATATACCTAATCAAGGAAATGGCTGTCATGGACTGTAGGACAGGGTGGACGGATGTGTATTGCTTCCGGCCTCCCTTCCCCGAGAACCGATTGAGTGAGTCCGATCGTCGCTTCAACTTCTGGTGCAGCATGTACTTACATGGACTCCAGTGGGACGACGGGGATCACTCCCAAAGGGAATTCTTGAGGGTACGCCAGGAAATTCGACAGGAGTATGATAAAGTATATGTAAAAGGGAAGGAGAAGGCACAAGTGCTAAGGAACTACTTAAGTGTTCCTACCGTCGACGTAGAGGACTACGGATCCCTGGACTTTAAAGCATTCGATTTCCACTATGGCTGCCTTGGGCTGGGGCATGGTTTTCCTATAATGTTTACAATCAGTCATTATGCATATATTAATGATTC
>NW_013875795.1:0-426 GCF_000517525.1 Limulus polyphemus
TAATATGGGTGAATCAATGAATCAAGTGGTAGGTATCAGCCTAGTTGTTTAACTCTACCCAGCTTTTTAATGTGGGTGAATCAAAGAATCAAGTGGTAGGTATCACCCTAGTTGTTTAACTCTACCCAGCTGTATAAAGTGGGTGAATCAAATGATAGGTATCACCATAATTGTTTAACTCTACCCAGCTGTTTAATGTGGGTGAATCAATGAATCAAGTGGTAAGTATCACACTAGTTGTTTAACTCTACCCATATGTTTAATGTGGGTGAACCAATGAATCAAGTGGTAGGTATCACCCTAGTTGTTCAACTCTACCCAGCTGTATAATGTGGGTGAATCAATGAATCAAGTGGTAGGTATCACCCTAGTTTTTAACTCTATTCAGCTTTTAATGTGGGTGAATCAATGAACCAAGTGGTAAAT
>NW_013875796.1:0-304 GCF_000517525.1 Limulus polyphemus
GGAGAGTTGCCTGAAAATGTGTCAGAGTTTGTGAAAGTGTTATAGGAAATGATGAATGATATTCACCATCAAGTACGTTCAAACTTGAAAACATCTGCTAATTCGATGAAGTTATCTTATGATAAAAGATCTACTGAAGTCATCTTTGTACCAGGAGACAAGGTGTGGTTGTATAATCCCAGGAAGACCAAAGGGAAGTCTTCTAAGTTGTCTTATCCATGGGAAGGCCCATATGACATAGTGGATCGTCTCTCAGACGTGACTTTCCAAATAAAACGTGGTCGGCGAGGTAAGCCAAAGGTGG
>NW_013875797.1:0-389 GCF_000517525.1 Limulus polyphemus
TATGTGACGGTCAATCCCACTATTCGTTGGTAAAAGAGTAGCCCAAGAGTTGGCGGTGGATGGTGATGACTAGCTGCCTTCCCTCTAGTCTTACACTGCTAAATTACGGACGGCTAGCGCAGATATCCCTCGTGAACCTTTTCGCAAAATCCATAACAAACAAGCATTCTAAGTGAATTGTTCTTTTTCTTTTATTAGTAGCATCAGCATACCAAGGTAAACAATAAATGTAACAACGCTGACTTTAATTAACAGTAAACGTGACGAAAGGAACTTTTAAATGGACAGAGATTATTTTCATGCAGGATTTTCAGTTTGTCCTAAATGGACAGAGATTATTTTCATGCAGTATTTTCAGTTTGTCCACAATTATTATTATCTTTATTTTG
>NW_013875798.1:0-441 GCF_000517525.1 Limulus polyphemus
CTTTAACACACAATGTCTTGTCAAAAAACGGCGCTTCATCTCCCAACAATATTTTTAACACACAATATCTTGGCTGAGTCTTGTCAAAAAACGGCGCTTCATCTTCCAACAATATCTTTAGCAGGCAATGCCTTGACTGAGTCTTGTCAAAAAACGACGTTTCATCTGCCAACAATATCTCTAGCACGCAATGCCTTGACTAAGTCTTGTCAAAAAACGGCGCCTATCGTCCAACAATATCTTTAACACGCAATGCCTTGGCTGAATCTTGTCAAACAACCGCTAGTGTTTTTCACAAATATACACAAAGGGAAAAACTTGAGTTTTATGCTTTAATGACCTTGAACTTTACCCAAAGTAAGTTTATTGACCATTAGTTAATATTTTTGTTGTCTTTGGGTTTTAATATATCATTCTTATTTGTAGCATTGAACTCTGCAC
>NW_013875799.1:0-304 GCF_000517525.1 Limulus polyphemus
TTACACAACCCTTGTTAACTGTTGCTAGGGCCAATCTTTCGTGTAACTGATAACACAACCCTTGTTAACTGTTACCAGGGCCAATATCTCGTGTAACTAATAACACAACCCTCGTTAACTGTTACCAGGGCCAATATCTCGTGTAACTAATAACACAACCCTCGTTAACTGTTACCAGGGCCAATCTTTCGTGTAACTGATTACACAACCCTTGTTAACTGTTGCCAGGGCCAATCTTTCGTGTAACTGATAACACGACCCTTGTTAACCGTTACCAGGGCCAATCTCTCGTGTAACTGATAAC
>NW_013875800.1:0-304 GCF_000517525.1 Limulus polyphemus
TTTGAACATTCAGAAACTTAAATATTTTTCCACTCTTAAAATCAATATAAATATCCTTTCATAGCTTAACTTGCAGTAAAAATATTCTGTTCTTCTATGATTAATTTTAAGTTAGCAACAAATGAGTTCTTTAAATATAAAGATTAAGTTAATTGGATGAAACTTAAAATTCTATCACGGTTGGAAATGGTTTCAATCTTAAACGACGACAATTCCTCATCCTAATCCCATTTCATTTGTGAAACACGTTGAAAAGCGTCATTTGTACACTTTCATTTAACTTTTTCTTCCGCTAGCAGATCAA
>NW_013875801.1:0-304 GCF_000517525.1 Limulus polyphemus
GTCTCAACTTGACAGGAAGATGTTGTTTGAAGTGCTGTCTCAACTTGACAGGAAGATGTTATTTGAAGTGCTGTCTCAACTTGACAGGAAGATGTTATTTGAAGTACTGTCTCAACTTGACAGGAAGATGTTGTTTGAAGTGCTGTCTCAACTTCACAGGAAGATGTTGTTTGAAGTGCTGTCTCAACTTCACAGGAAGATGTTGTTTGAAGTACTGTCTCAACTTGACAGGAATATATTGTTTGAAGTGCTCTCTCAACTTCACAGGAAGATGTTGTTTGAAGTGATGTCTCAACTTCACAGG
>NW_013875802.1:0-304 GCF_000517525.1 Limulus polyphemus
TTGCCAAATGAAGTATCAACAGAAAACTTGGAGACATCATCTACTAGTGAAGACATAGTAACGAATAGTCCTCCTACCAACAGGAAAACATCAGACCCGCTGAGGACTCCAGAGATGACAAGACCTTTCAGGAAGGCATCCCCACGAAAGACCAAAATAACCAGGAAAAAAACGATATTCTACACCCGAAAAAAAAACAACAAAAAAAAACTCCAGTTTGAAAAAGATGACAGAGATAAAAAGAAAACGAAAGAGAGTGGTCACGGAAAAGGCGCTAGCGCTGGTAATAAAGGCAAGAAAAAAT
>NW_013875803.1:0-599 GCF_000517525.1 Limulus polyphemus
TTGTACGGTAGTTCAAACCAAAAATCGAATTTAAAGTTAAGAGAACAACCACTGAGAGACAAACACAAAAATTTGAATCAATATTAGTATGCTGTTCTATACACGAGTTTTGTACGTCACGGTATACATATATAGATAAAGTATGATACAAAACATTCTTGTTAATTCTTTAAAGTTTACTATTCGGATGTCACCAGACACCAGTCAGAGGTAACTTCAAATTCAAGAAATTTGAAGCTGTTAATATCATTAACAATAGCAAAACATATCTTACAAACTATTAACACAATAACTTAATCAATTGAGTTAAATAATAAAACATACGGGTTAGTAGGGCATCCAATATGTCGATAATGAAATTATCATTTCGATTTAAGTATTACATAAAAATTGTTTTAGAGATTAAATACTTCGTTGGTAAGGCATCCATTTCTGTGTTAGACATCCAATACTGTTCCAGAGGTATTTAATATTAGTTTACATGATTTTAAGTACTTTATCGATAACACCTTCGATAGAGATTAAAAGAGATACGTGCCCCCAGTGGCACAGCGGTATGTCTGCGGATTTACAACGCTAGAAACCGGGTTTCGATACCA
>NW_013875804.1:0-303 GCF_000517525.1 Limulus polyphemus
TTGGTATGTAATTACTTAACTTACAAAGTGTAAACCATCTTTACTATTTGATGGGTATGTAATTACTTAACTTACAAAGTGTATACTATCTTCACTATTCGATGTGTATGTAATTACTTAACTTACAAAGTATATACCATCTTTACTATTCGATGGTATGTAATTACTTAACTTACAAAGTGTATATCATCTTTACTATTCGATGGGTATGTAATTACTTAACTTACAAAGTGTATACCATCTTTACTATTCGATGGGTATGTAATTAGTTAACTTACAAAGTATATACCATCTTTACTATTC
>NW_013875805.1:0-304 GCF_000517525.1 Limulus polyphemus
GCATACTAAACCAGATAACATCTTTCGATATGCATACTAAACCAGATAACAGAGTTCGATATACATACTAAACCAGATAACATCTTTCGATATACATACTAAACCAGATAACATCTTTCGATATGCATACTAAACCAGATAACAGAGTTCGATATTCATACTAAACCAGATAACAGAGTTCGATATTCATACTAAACCAGATAACATAGTTCGATATACATACTAAACCAGATAACATAGTTCGATATTCATACTAAACCAGATAACATAGTTCGATATGCATACTAAACCAGATAACAGAGTT
>NW_013875806.1:0-304 GCF_000517525.1 Limulus polyphemus
CGTAATACTACAAGTACCAGTACCACAAAATAATTTTATATTTTTCCTTCTTACAATCTTTGCTTTGTAGTAAGACCCACACTTCTGTTCTTATTGCATTAGAATTAAAACAGTCTAACTGATATATGTATATAGTTTATTCTGATATTTTGCAAATGGTTCAAACTCAGTAGTGACAACAATAAAACCCATATGTTGGTCGTGAAACAGGCTAAATACATTCATCCCAATAATACAGGGAAACTATGACATTCTCACAGATGGGGTCTCAATACATTGAAGAGCTTAAGTTTTGCATTCCAAC
>NW_013875807.1:0-304 GCF_000517525.1 Limulus polyphemus
TCATCCACAATAAAGAAATATTCTGAGCTTTAAGTCAAACAGAGAGCAGGTGTTTGAGTAAAGTGAAGAGAGGCTTAAAGGCTAAAAACAGCATTATAACATGCCAACTTAAGCTCATGAGTAGTGGAATTTTCCCTTTAACTCTATATTCTAAAACTCGCAACTATACCTTAAGAAAATTAAAAGAATTCAAATTAGTTATTCATACCTGAAAACTATTAATATGTTGGTATAAACCGTTGAATCCTAGTCTACCTATTAGCGTTACTCTGTATAAGTAAACTCAAACTGTAAGCGATGTAAA
>NW_013875808.1:0-337 GCF_000517525.1 Limulus polyphemus
ATTGTCTAACATTGTACGGTACAGTTATTACAGTTATTGTCTAATATTGTACGGTACAGTTATTACAGATATTGTCTAACATTGTACGGTACAGTTATTACAGTTATTGTCTAACATTGTACGGTACAGTTATTGTCTAACATTGTGTGGTACAGTTATTGTCTAATATTGTGTGGTACAGTTATTGTCTAATATTGTAAGGTACAGTTATTGTCTAATATTGTAAGGTACAGTTATTGTCTAACATTGTACGGTACAGTTATTGTCTAATATTGTAAGGTACAGTTATTGTCTAATATTGTAAGGTACAGTTATTGTCTAATATTGTACGGTACAG
>NW_013875809.1:0-304 GCF_000517525.1 Limulus polyphemus
ATCTGCTTCAGCCATTTTACTTGATGGAAACCTGACTTTAAGTCCAGAGTTGAAAACCACCTGGCTCCACTTAGGGCATTGAGAGTATCATCAATTCTTGGCAGTGGGTATGAGTCTTTTTCGGTTATACTATTAAGAGCCCTGAAGTCCACACAGCAACGTTGGGTCCCATCCTTCTTCTGGACTAACACAACGGGAGCTGATCAGGGAATATCTGATTTTTCAACTATCCCTTCCTTAATTAGACCATCCATGACCTTCTCTATCTCTTGACACTTTGCTGGAGCTATTCTCCTTGGAGGAA
>NW_013875810.1:0-302 GCF_000517525.1 Limulus polyphemus
TAAAAAAAAAAACATCAGAGTATTTTGTCAAAAGCTTTGTGCCTTGTTTAACCCATCCTTACGCACAGATTACTTCCCGTCCTCTTCGAAATCAGCTATCATTAGTATAATCCCCCCCTCAAAAAAAAAGGCGTGTATCCTTGTAATCCAACAAATTACAGGCCAATAAGTCTAGTCAACTGTACAGGAAAATAATTGGAAAATATAATCACATCCAGGTTATTTATTGTTTTATCTTGAGTCAAATCTTTTACTACCTGATATACAAAATAGCGTCAAACTACTAACCAGGATTGTAACAG
>NW_013875811.1:0-302 GCF_000517525.1 Limulus polyphemus
AATAAAAAGACAAAAGATTTAACGATATTGTGTACTGTCAATAAGAAGACACAAGATTTAACGATACTGTGTACTTTCAATAAGAAGACACAAGATTTAACGATACTGTGTACTGTCAATAAAAAGACACAAGATTTAACAAAACTGTGTACTGCCAATAAGAAGACACACGATTTAACAATACTGTGTACTGTCAATAAAAAGACACAAGATTTAACGATACTGTGTTCTGTCAATAAGAAGACACAAGATTTAACGATACTGTGTACTTTCAATAAGAAGACACGAGATTTAACGATACT
>NW_013875812.1:0-768 GCF_000517525.1 Limulus polyphemus
AAGATAAAACAATACTGTGTACTGTCAATAAGAAGACACAAGATTTAACAATACTGTGTACTATCAATAAGAAGACAAACGATTTATCAATACTGTGTACTATCAATAAAAGACACTAGCTTTAAACGATACTGTGTACTGTCAATAAGAAGAAACACGATTTAGCAATACTGTGTACTATAAATAAAAAAACAGATTTAACGATACTGTGTACTGTCAATAAGAAGACACAAGATTTAACGATACTGTGTACTTTCACTAAGAAGACACAAGACTTAACGATACTGTGTACTGTCAATAAGAAGACACAAGATTTAACAATTTTGTCAATAAGAATGCACAAGATTTAACGATACTGTGTACTGTCAATAAAAAGACACAAGATTTAACAATACTGTGTACTGGATTTAACGATAGTACACAGTTATTGACAGAAGACACAAGATTTAACCACAGTATCAGTATCAATAAGAAGACACAATCGTTAAATCTACACAGTATACATGTGTCTTCTTATGGACAGTACACAGTATTGTTAAATCTTGTGTCTTCTTATTGACAGTACACAGTATCGTTAAATCTTGTGTCTTCTTATTGACAGTACACAGTATCGTTAAATCTTGTGTCTTCTTATTGACAGTTTAACAATACTGTGTTCTGTCAAAAATTCTTATTGATAGTACACAGTATTTATAAATCTTGTGTCTTCTTAAATCTTGTGTCCCGATACTCTGTACTGTCAATAAGAAGACACAAGATTAATCGATA
>NW_013875813.1:0-304 GCF_000517525.1 Limulus polyphemus
TCAGCAACAGCTTGAGGAGATCGGATGGTGCAGTTGGGTAGGCCTTGTGTGCCATACTTTCCAAGTCCTGTGCCAGCTCTTGCAGGCTCTCCCCTTTAGCACGGACTCTAGTCCTAAATCTAGCCCTGTAGACTTCGGACTAATTTTGAGTTCCATCCCTGAGTTCTAGAGCAGCTACCAGTGCTCTATAGTTGTGCCTGTAGTCTGCTGACAACTGTCCAAGTATTTCCAGTGGTTGTCCCTTCAGGCTCGTTGCCAAGTACACTGCTTTCTGCTCCTCTGTCCACCATTCATTTCTGCCAGG
>NW_013875814.1:0-304 GCF_000517525.1 Limulus polyphemus
AAGGCTCCTATCTTCACGTTGGGTTGTTACATATGGTCGACCAGATCGAGGACGGTCCTTAACATTCTGGGTGGCAACATGTTTTCTGACCAAACGGCTGATCACTGTGTAATGATAGCCAAGCTGTCTACCTATCGCCTTGTAGGACATACCAGCGGAATTCATGCCAATAATTTGCCATCTCTGCGCCTCTGATATCCGTCTTCTTGCCATTCTTACTTAAAATGATTTTGCATTCAGAAATTCGGGACTTAAATACGGATTTGATGCACGAGAAAATAGTGCATATTGGACGTGAAGAAGG
>NW_013875815.1:0-304 GCF_000517525.1 Limulus polyphemus
TAATTATTCCTGGTGGTAACTGATAGTAAGGTACGACATCATACATTGTAATTATTCCTGGTGGTAACTGATAGTAAGGTACGACACCCTACATTGTAATTATTCCTGGTGGTAACTGATAGTAAGGTACGACACCTTACATTGTAATTATTCCTGGTAGTAACTGATGGTAAGGTACGACACCTTACATTGTAATTATTCCTGGTAGTAACTGATAGTAAGGTACGACATCATACATTGTAATTATTCCTGGTGGTAACTGATAGTAAGGTACGACACCTTACATTGTAATTATTCCTGGTGG
>NW_013875816.1:0-482 GCF_000517525.1 Limulus polyphemus
TCTGCTGTACCGTACAGCAGAATAAGAAGACACAAGATTTATCAATACTGTGTACTGTCAATAAGAAGACACCAAATTTAACAATATTGTATCCTGTCAATAAGAAGATAAAGGATTTATCAATACCGTGTACTTTCAATAAGAAGACACAAGATTTAACGATACTTTGTACTATCATAACAAGTCATAAGATTTAATGATACTGTGTACTATCAATAACAAGCCACAAGATTTAACAATACTGTGTCCTGTCAATAAGAAGATACAGGATTTATCAATAATGTGTACTGTCAATAAGAAGAGTATTGTTAAATCTTGTTTCTTCTTATTCACAGTACACAGTATTGATAAATCCTGTATCTTCTTATTGACAGGACACTATCTTCTTATTGACAGGACACGAGGATTTATCAATACTGTGTCCTGTCAATAAGAAGATACAGGATTCATCAATACTGTGTACTGTCAATAAGAAGACAAAA
>NW_013875817.1:0-305 GCF_000517525.1 Limulus polyphemus
CCAAGTAAGGCTAAAATGAGTATGGTGGTTATAAATTATGTAACTAGAGTTACACCTAGGTGTTTATGGAGTAATTGTACCAAGTAAGGCTAAAGATGAGTATAGTGGCTACACATTCGGTAACTAGAGTTACACCTACGTGTTCGTGGAGTTGTTGTACCAAGTAAGGCTAAAGATGAGTATGGGGGCTACACATTCGGTAACTAGAGTTACACCTACGTGGTCGTGGAGTTGTTGTACCAAGTAAGGCTAAGGATGAGTATGGTGGTTATAAATTCTGTAACTAGAGTTACACCTAGGTGTTC
>NW_013875818.1:0-561 GCF_000517525.1 Limulus polyphemus
TAAGAAGTCACAAGATTTAACGATACTGTGTACTGTCAAAAAAAGCACAAGATTTAACGATACTCTGTACTGTCAATAAGAAGACACAAGATTTAACGATACTCTGTACTGTCAATAAGAAGACACCTTATTGACAGTACACAGTATCGTTAAATCTTGTGTCTTCTTATTGACAGGACACATTATTGTTAAATATTGTGTTTTCTTACTGACAGTACACATTATCGTTAAATCTTGTGTCTTCTTATTGACAGTACACAGTATCGTTAAATCTTGTGTCTTCTTATTGACGACAGTATAGAGTATCGTTAAATCTTGTGCTTTTTTTGACAGTACACAGTATCGTTAAATCTTGTGTCTTAATAAGAAGACACAAGATTTAACTATACTCTGTACTGTCAATAAGAAGACACAATATTCAACGATAATGTGTACTGTCAGTAACAAAACACAAGATTTAACGATACTGTGTACTGTCAATAAGAAGACACAAGTATTTAACGATATTGTGTACTTTCAATAAGAAGACACAAGATATAACAATACTATGTACTGTCAATA
>NW_013875819.1:0-303 GCF_000517525.1 Limulus polyphemus
ATACTGTGTACTATCAATAATAAGATTTAACGATACTGTGTACTCTCAATAAGAAGACACAAGATTTAAAAATACTGTGTACTGTCAATAAGAAAACACAAGATTTAACAATACTGTGTACTATCAATAAGAAGACACAATATTTAACAATACTATGTACTATCAAAAAGAAACAAGAATTAACGATACTGTGTACTATCAATAACAAGCCACAAGATTTAACGATACTGTCTACTGTCAATAAGAAGACACAGAATTTAACAATACTGTTCACTGTCGACAAGAAGACACAAGATTTAACAA
>NW_013875820.1:0-545 GCF_000517525.1 Limulus polyphemus
GCTCATTAATAGAAGTTTTTACACCGTATTATCTAACTTACTGTAATCAACCTGCTCATTGATAGAAGTTTTTACACCGTATTATCTAACTTACTGTAATCAACCTGCTCATTGATAGAAGTTTTTACACCGTATTATCTAACTTACTGTAATCAACCTGCTCATTAGCAGAAGTTTTAACACCATATTATCTAATTTACTGTAATCAACCTGCTCATTGATAGAAGTTTTCACACCATATTATCTAACTTACTGTAATCAACCTGCTCATTGATAGAAGTTTTTACACCGTATTATCTAACTTAACTGTAATCAACCTGCTCATTGATAGAAGTTTTTACACCGTATTATATAACTTACTGTAATCAACCTGCTCATTGATAGAAGTTTTTACACCATATTATCTAACTTACTGTAATCAACTTGCTCATTGACAGAAGTTTTCACACCATATTATATAACTTACTGTAATCAACCTGCTCATTGATAGAAGTTTTTACACCATATTATCTAACTTACTGTAATCAACCTGCTCATTGACAGAA
>NW_013875821.1:0-304 GCF_000517525.1 Limulus polyphemus
TCTGCATGTTAACTAAATATACAGAAGAAAACTGGAAAACATTTTCCCCAAAAATACTTTTCTCCTAAGACTTAGTATTTGATCTAATTCAACTTGAATTAAGTAGTGATGGAAAGGGGATTATTGAACAAGACTGGTAAAGACTTAATGAAATTATCTTAGAATAAGTAGATAAAAAACATAAAGACATAATTCTTAGAAAATCAAAGACTATGTGAAACAAGGAACACAAATATCATGACTGTTAATGTGATGCATTCAATCAGGTATGTCTCTATATTTTTTTTAAATATGTAACATAACA
>NW_013875822.1:0-304 GCF_000517525.1 Limulus polyphemus
ACTAATTTATAACCACCATACTCATCTTTAGCCTTACTTGGTACAACTACTTCATGAACACCTAGGTTAACTCTAGTTACAGTATTTATAACCACCATACTCATCTGTAGCCTTACTTGGTACAACTACTCCATAAACACCTAGGTGTATCTCTAGTTACCGAATATATAACCACCATACTCTCTTTAGCGTTATTTTATACAACAACTCCACGAACACCTAGATGTAACTCTAGTTACCGAATTTATAACCACCATACTCATCCTTAGCATTATTTGGTACACCAACTCCACGAACACCTAGG
>NW_013875823.1:0-304 GCF_000517525.1 Limulus polyphemus
AAATTTCATCTATAATATCAACATGGTGGAAATGTAGTTGAACACAAAGGTTAACTTAAATTCCATCTATAATATCAACATGGTGGACATGTAGTTAAACACAAAGGTTTACTTAAATTCCATCTATAATATCAACATGGTGGACATTTAGTTAAACATAAAGGTTTACTTAAATTCCATCTATAATATCAACATGGTAGAAATGTAGTTAAACACAAAAAGTTTACTTAAATTTCATCTATAATATCAACATGGTGGAAATGTAGTTGAACACAAAGGTTAACTTAAATTCCATCTATAATAT
>NW_013875824.1:0-304 GCF_000517525.1 Limulus polyphemus
AAGAGATGAATTGTGTATAACTTGATTGTGGGTGGGATGATTTGGGCATAAGTAGTATAGGGAACGATTTGGGTATAAGTGGTATGGGGAACGATTTGGGTATAAGTGGTTTGGGGAACGATTTGGGTATAAGTGGTATGGGAAACGATTTGGGTATAAGTGGTATGGGGAACGATTTGGGTATAAGTGGTATAGGGAACGATTTGGTATAAGTAGTATAGAGAACGATTTGGGTATAAGTAGTATAGGGAACGATTTGGGTATAAGTGGTATTGGGATGATCTGTGTATGAATGATATGGGAA
>NW_013875825.1:0-304 GCF_000517525.1 Limulus polyphemus
AGTCCTTCTTACACTAGATTTTTTCGACTTTGATAACGGTCTTTTTTTACTCCTTCTTACACTAGATTTTGTAAACTTTGATAACGGTCTTTTTAGTCCTTCTTACAACTTATTTTGATGGATTTGATAATGGTCTTTTTAGTCTTTCTTACACTATGTTTTTTCGACTTTGATAACGTACTTTTCAGTCCTTCTTACACTATATTTTGTCGAATTTGATAACGGTCTTTTTACTAACTTCTTACAATGGATTTTGTCGATTTTTATAACGGTCTTTTTACTCACTTCTTACACTAGATTTTGA
>NW_013875826.1:0-305 GCF_000517525.1 Limulus polyphemus
ACTGATAGTTTATTACCATGTAACACTAATAGTTTATTACCATGGAACACTAACAGTTTATTACCATGTAACACAAATAGTTTATTACCATGTAACACTAATAGTTTATTACCATGTAACACTAACAGTTTATTACCATGTAACACTGATAGGTTATTACCATGTAACACTAATAGTTTATTACCATGTAACACTAACAGTTTATTACGATGTTACACTAACAGTTTATTACCATGTAACACTGATAGGTTATTACCATGTAACACTAATAGTTTATTACCATGTAACACTAACAGTTTATTACC
>NW_013875827.1:0-301 GCF_000517525.1 Limulus polyphemus
TGTTATAAAATATCGACTCCTTTTTGAAAGTTTTCCAACTAAAATAAATAGTCATATTCCTCAGTTCTATGTTTATGTTATTTTGTCTTATATAAATATATACGTGTATGTGTGAGGGGGGGGGGGGTGATAACACTTGTGCTTCCCTTGGAACTAATTCAACCATCGTCTATTTTATGTTATTTTGTCTTATATATGTGTGTGTGTGTTGTAATAACACTTGTGTGTTCCTTGGAACTAATTCAACCATCGTCTATGTTTATGTTATTTTGTCTTATATGTGTGTGTGTGTGTGTGTGTG
>NW_013875828.1:0-304 GCF_000517525.1 Limulus polyphemus
AAATGAGATGATCAAGCTGGCAGAACAGTATGTGGAAGACCATGGAGGTAGTATAACTGATAAGTCCTAGAATGTCCAGTTACATTTGAAGCTAGTAATGGCTAACCAGAAGCAGGAGTTTACCAATGGTGACAGAAGATCAATACAAAGAAGGGAAAAGAGATGATATGTTTGTTATAAAATGGAACACATTGCAAAGGAGTGCAAGTCCATTACCAGCAAACGACAGCAGAAACTACAACATAAGGCAGCTGTAAATATTTACAAAGACAGTACTGGTAAGGAACAATAAAAGTGTGACTGG
>NW_013875829.1:0-302 GCF_000517525.1 Limulus polyphemus
ATCTCCGTTTGTTAATTGATTAATTTTCCGTAAATTCGTTCCAACGAAACTTGAGCGACACAAGTCTTTTCTTAAATAAAACTGGTTTATTCTTTCCGAATACAACTTTACCAATACACTTAATTTCAACAGTCGCTCTATAACTATAATTCTCAATGATCGTGTCACGTGGCCAACAATATTTGATCCGCATACATTCAATTACTCATTGCACTGTTCCTGTCACGTTGTGACCGTCTTATATATATATATATACAAGACTAACACATATCTAGTAAATGCTAGGGCATTCTTGAAGTAAC
>NW_013875830.1:0-304 GCF_000517525.1 Limulus polyphemus
AAGAAGACACAAGATTTTACGATACTGTGTACTGTATATAAGAAAACACAAGATTTAACGATACTGTGTACTGTCAATAAGAAGACACAAGATTTAACTATACTGTGTACTTTCAGTAAGAAAACGCAAGATTTACAGATACTGTGTACTGTCAATAAAAAGACACAAGATTTAACAATACTGTGTACTTTCAATAAGAAGACACAAGATTTAACGATACTGTTTACTGTCAACAAGAAGACCAATATTTCACTATACTGTGTACTGTCAGTAAGAAAACGCAAGATTTAACAATAATGTGTCC
>NW_013875831.1:0-304 GCF_000517525.1 Limulus polyphemus
GTTGGGGTTTGCTGTGAGGATGACGTAGCGGATGATGGTTCAAGTAGTTGAAGTTGGGGTTAGCTGTGAGGATCACCTAGCAGATGATGGTTTAAGTAGTTGAAGTTGGGGTTAGCTGTGAGGATCACCTGGCAGATGATGGTTCAAGAAGTTGAAGTTGGGGTTAGCTGTGAGGATCACCTAGCAGATGACGGTTCAAGTAGTTGGAGTTGGGGTTTGCTGTGAGGATGACGTAGCGGATGATGGTTCAAGTAGTTGAAGTTGGGGTTAGCTGTGAGGATCACCTAGCAGGTGACGGTTCAAG
>NW_013875832.1:0-304 GCF_000517525.1 Limulus polyphemus
TTGCAGCTCTGTAAAACTGTGTGTGTTTTAAGTTAAGCACAAAGCTACACAATGGGCTATCTGTGCTCTGCCCATTACGGGTAACGAAACTCGGTTTCTAGCGTTGTAAGTCCGCAAACATACCGCTGTGCTACTGGGGGATAAATCCAGTGAACTGCAGCTCTGTAAAACTGTGTGTGTTTTAAGTTAAGCACAAAGCTACACAATGGGCTATCTGTGCTCTGCCCACCACGGGTATCGAAACCCGGATTCTAGCGTTGTAAGTCCGCAGACATACCGCTGTGCTACTGGGAGACAAATCCAG
>NW_013875833.1:0-304 GCF_000517525.1 Limulus polyphemus
TTTTACCGTGTGAATAAATGACTTTTCATATAACCATACATATTGTATATAATCAATTGTGCCTAGTCTTTTATTTTTTCCAGCTTCATCAGTAAAGGATGTAATTCACTGTAATCTGTATAAAATTATAATAGTGGAAAATTCATTATAGATTGGATTGACAGTTCATAATTTAAACATCTTGTTTTATGGCATAATACTCAAGAGTAACTTAATAGTATCAGTGCTACATGATCCTGAAATTACTATATTACTATAGGAATACGGTGTGAGTAAATAACATTTTAATGCCCCATACATATAC
>NW_013875834.1:0-304 GCF_000517525.1 Limulus polyphemus
CAATAAGAAGACACACGATTTAACAATACTGGGTACTGTCAATAAGAAGACACAAGATTTAACAATACTGTGTACTCTCAGTAAGAAGACACAAGATTTAACAATACTGTGTACTCTCAATAAGAAGACACAAGATTTATCGATACTGTGTACTGTCAATAAGAAGACCAAGATTTAACGATACTGTGTACTATCAATAAGAAGACACAAGATTTAACAATACTCTGTACTCTCAATAAGAAGACACAAGATTTAACAATACTGTAAAATGTCAATAAGAAGACACAAGATTTAACGATACTGT
>NW_013875835.1:0-304 GCF_000517525.1 Limulus polyphemus
CAATCAGTAACAAAAAGCTTCACTGCAGTACACATACGCTTTCAGAAAAACAATAAAAGAGTAACATAAAACGACCACAAAAGTCGACAAAAATGATAATAGAAGGCTAGAATTTTGCATGTAAATACGCAAGTATGCAACGAACGTTCATACAAAATTTGGAGATGATCCGTTCAAATGGAACGACGTACTGGTACAAAACGCAAAACCTTCCATATCTCCTTTAAAACAAACAACAGGAAATTAAAACTCTGCATATTACTACGCAACGTTAAAGTGTACCTACATACCAAATTTGGTGAAG
>NW_013875836.1:0-304 GCF_000517525.1 Limulus polyphemus
AAGTATTCCTAAATATTAGCTTGACCTGTGGACACTATGATTGGTTTGTATGTATTCCTAAATATTAGCATGACTGGTGGACTCTATGATTGGCTTGTACGCATTCCTAAATATTAGCTTGACCCGTGGACACTATGAATGGCTTGTATGCATTCTTAAATATTAGCTTGACCGGTGGATACTATAATTGGCTTGTATGCATTCATAAATATTAGCTTGACCCGTGGATACTGTGATTGGCTTGTATGCATTCGTAAATATTAGCTTGACAGTGGATACTGTGATTGGCTTGTATGCATTCATG
>NW_013875837.1:0-302 GCF_000517525.1 Limulus polyphemus
GATAACCCATCTAATTCAGAACGTGTTAGGTGAGGACAGATTTAATGTAAAACATGTATCAAACATATAACCCATCTAGTACAGAACGTGTTAGGTGAGGACAGATTTAATGTAAAACATGTATCAAACATATAACCCATCTAGTACAGAACGTGTTAGGTGAGGACAGATTTAATGTAAAACATGTATCAAACATATAACCCATCTAGTACAGATCTTGTTAGGTGAGGACAGATTTAATGTAAAACATGTATCAAACATATAACCCATCTAGTACAGAACTTGTTAGGTGAGGACAGATT
>NW_013875838.1:0-329 GCF_000517525.1 Limulus polyphemus
AATAAGTACAAGTTTGCGGCAACATCTCAGTGGCGAAGAATAAGTACAAGTTTGGAGCTACATCTCAGTGGCGAAGAATAAGTACAAGTTTGGAGCTACATCTCAGTGGCGAAGAATAAGTACAAGTTTGGAGCTACATCTCAGTGGCGAAGAATAAGTACAAGTTTGGAGCTACATCTCAGTGGTAAAGAATAAGTACAAGTTTGGAGCTACATCTCAGTGGCGAAGAATAAGTAAATATTTGGGGCTACATCTCAGTGGTGAAGAATTAGTACAAGTTTGGAGCTACATCTCAGTGGTAAAGCCCCAAACTTGTACTTATTAAGCTA
>NW_013875839.1:0-245 GCF_000517525.1 Limulus polyphemus
AGGACTGTATCTGTTAGAATGACAAAACTATAATATAATAATCAGAAGACTGTATCTGTTATAATGACAAAACCGTAATAAAATAATCAGAAGACTAAGATAGATACAGTCTTCTGATTATTACATTACAGTTTTGTCATTATAACTGTTATAATGACAAAACTGTAATGTAATAATCAGAAGACTGTATCTGTTATAATGACAAAACTGCATTATAATAATCAGAAGACTGTATCTGTTATAAT
>NW_013875840.1:0-584 GCF_000517525.1 Limulus polyphemus
CATCTTTAGCCTTACTTGGTACAACTACTCCATGAACACTTAGGTGTAACTCTAGTTACAGAATTTATAACCACCATACTCATCTTTAGCGTTATTTGGTACCACATCTCACGAAACACCTAGGTGTAACTCTAGTTACCGAATTTATAACCACCATATTCAATAAATTATGTAACTAGAGTTACTAAGTGTTCATGGAGTAGTTGTACGAAGTAAGGCTAAAGATGATTATGGTGGTTATAAATTCGGTAACTAGAGTTACACCTAGGTGTTTATGGAGTAGTTGTACCAAATAAGGCTAAAGACGAGTATAGTGGTTATAAATTCGTTAACTATAGTTACACCTATGTGTTCATGGAGTAGTTGTACCAAGAAAGGCTAAAGATGAGTTTGATGGTTATAAATTCTGTAACTAGAGTTACACCTAAGTGTTCATGGAGTAGTTGTACCAATTAAGGCTAACGAAGGTTTTCTTTGAGATGTTGGACCAATAACGCTAAAGATGAGTATGGTGGTTAAATTCGGTAACTAGAGTTACACCTATGGTGGTTATACTCATCTTTAGCCTTACTTGGTACAACTAC
>NW_013875841.1:0-304 GCF_000517525.1 Limulus polyphemus
ACACACGTCTTATGTGATTTAGTTTAGAAATACATCTACTTCCTCAGTGAAAACTTGGCACACGTCTAATCTGATTTAGTTTAGAAATACATCTACTTCCTCGGTGAAAACTTGGCACACGTCTTATCTGATTTAGTTTAGAAATACATCTACTTCCTCGGTGAAACTTGGTAGTCGTCTTATCTGATTTAGTTTAGAAATACATCTACTTCCTCAGTGAAAGCTTGGCACACGTCATATATGTTTTAGTTCAGAAATACATCTACTTCCTCAGTGAAAACTTGCCACACGTCTTATCTGATTT
>NW_013875842.1:0-1014 GCF_000517525.1 Limulus polyphemus
TTCGTTGTACAAAACTTGAAAATAGCTTTGACATATGGAAACATTTGTTAGCTGAGTTCTTGTACAGATCTTAAAATATAATGTTCATAAATGGAAAACATCGGCTCATGTACATATTGAAAGTCAATGTTGATAAATAGAAACATTAGATACATAGATCTTGAAAGTCAAGTTGTTCAAAACTTGAAAATAGCGTTGATAACTGGACCGGTCTACCTTTCATCTCTCTATTTTGGAGGCCACCTTAAACCTGTCCCTTGCTGCCAAAATGAATTCCTGTACAATCTACACATCCTTCAGTAGGTCTGTGACATTTCCTCATTGGCTAAAGGACGTGCCAATCAGTGATTGCCTTACCGGCTTACGTTGATCTGATACATTTTATAAGCTGTACTATTTCCTATAGATCATTTTCCAGGTGGTTCTGCTATGATTAATGTCTGGCAAAAAGCTTCAGCAGATATTTCTTTTGCAACATCTCAATCAACAATTACACGGATAGCATGTTTGAAATTATTGCAAATGGTCGTGAACCTCTACTGTGCTTATTCCACACGTAAGTTGTTGCCTGCAACACACAAAGATGCGATACCTACTACACAGAAAAGTATGGTTATTTATTAATTCTCGTGCCACTGCAAATATCGGTACGTAGGTCGCACTTCACAAAGATTGCAGGATAGAATTAAACAACATGTACCCACATCCATTAGAACTGAGAGTGTGAAATTAAAGAATTTACCATGTTGCTCCTGAAAAACAAAAGTTCTACCAAAATGTGAATCACCGATTGGTCAGCATATACTAGTGAACCCGACTTGTGCTGACAACTTTGCAGGAAAACATTTAGTAATGGCCGTTTTCAATTGTTTTTCCAATGTTGTTGAAATGTTACCAATCCATGGTAGTTTTAGGTAAACAGGGTACTTGATAGGATCAAATATTGGATCAGTTGAGAAGCTCGCAAATTTTCCTTGAAGTAATTTGATTGATGACGTTTTCTCGATACCCATT
>NW_013875843.1:0-304 GCF_000517525.1 Limulus polyphemus
TATTTTACCGTTACTCATCAAAAAGAAGTCTTCATTAGTGTAAAAGTTTTATATGATTAAGACAACATTTTTACCATTACTCATCATCAAGAAGTCTGCGTTAGTATAGAAGTTTTAAATCCATAAACAATATTTTTACCATTAATCATCATCAAGAAGTCTGCGTTAGTGAAGAAGTTTTAAATCCATAAGAAAATATTTTTACCATTACTCATCATCAAAAAGTCTACGTTAGTATAGAAGTTTTAAATCAATGAACAATATTTTTACCATTACTCATCATCAAGAAGTTTGCGTTAGTATA
>NW_013875844.1:0-520 GCF_000517525.1 Limulus polyphemus
GGACTCAGCAATAAACATATAAATAATGTGAAGAAAAGTAGAAATAGAGAAAAATTAGAAAACGTGAAATTAGCCTGCATGTGAGTGATTAGCCTTAATGGTTGATATTTTAAAGTGAGTTTTACAGTTTGATAGAGATAAGAAGAAGAATTTGTCTTATCGAAGGTTCACAATGAGGAAATTGATTACGAGTTGATGTAGGTACATTTTGCTTAACAGGGAGTTAGCTAGCTTTGTCCTTCGTTATTCACCAGCCACACACGCCGAGTTTCCACGATGAAGTTATATAATGTTTTCGTAAAAATGGATTCTCATCGGACATTAGTATTTGAAGTTAAATAATTTGTAATGTTCGAAATTTATGAACGTTCCAGGTCAAATATCTGAAGTTTTCCGATTAATAAGCGTCAATCATAGTTATAGCTTACGAAGTTTATAGCACACAAACTTTAGCAAACCAATAACACATACTCTTTTTTGGCGCGTCACGTTGGTTATATTTATTGGCGTATGGAGAGTT
>NW_013875845.1:0-304 GCF_000517525.1 Limulus polyphemus
GTTCTTCCCCAATAATTCGAGAAACTCATTATGCACGTGCCAGCAGCGTTACGTGACTTCCGCTGTCGTAACAACTCCAACAAAGAACAGAAAATTTAAAATTTACATTTATCTGCTTTTGTATGCAAACAACATAAATACAAATTTGCTCAAGATACAAATAGGGAGTGAAGTTGTGGTACGAGATGAAAAACAGACCATAATTACCGTAAGATGACGATTCTGAAAGTGAAAATTTAATGTATCTTTACAACAAGTCAATGATCTTAAATACCAAATTTGGTGAAGATCTATTTACAGGGGT
>NW_013875846.1:0-304 GCF_000517525.1 Limulus polyphemus
GGTAATGTGCAAGGGATTGTTGATGTTTTTTTGTAACTGTACAAATAGATGAAGTACTTAACAATGTTTTTGCCCATAAAAATCAGATTTCAAAAAGTTTCATATGCTTAGTTTGTAATAGTCTCTTTATGGTAGTGAGTTGTAAGTTGTGATACCACATATTCACTATAAATGGTATATCCCAGAAAGTTTGACAAATATAGCCTGTACTAGTCTATTTCTAGGTGATCAGTAACTTATGTTTACCATGAGGGCTTTTATATTGTTCATGCATTTTACATATAAGTATTTATTTTAGAACTTC
>NW_013875847.1:0-334 GCF_000517525.1 Limulus polyphemus
GTATGGTTCATAAACAGCTATAAAGTAGATGTGAACTGGATGTTTCTATGGTTCATAAACAGCTATAAAGTAGATGTGAACTGGATGTTTCTATGGTTCATAAAGAGCTATAAAGTAGATGTGAACTGAATGTTTCTATGGTTCATAAACAGCTATAAAGTAGATGTGAACTGGATGTTTCTATGGTTCATAAACAGCTATAAAGTAGATGTGAACTGGATGTTAAACAACTATAAATCAGACAGAAACTGAATGTTTCTATGGTTCATAAACAGCTATAAAGTAGATGTGAACTGAATGTTTCTTATGGTTCATAAACAGCTATAAAGTAGAT
>NW_013875848.1:0-519 GCF_000517525.1 Limulus polyphemus
ACTGTCTACAGGTACAGTACACAAACACTACGTACCTTACTGTCTACAGGTACAGTACACAAACACTACGTACCTTACTGTCTACAGGTATAGTACACAAACACTACGTACCTTACTGTCTACAGGTACAGTACACAAACATTACGTACCTTACTGTCTACAGGTATAGTACACAAACACTACGTACCTTACTGTCTACAGGTACAGTGTTACCATGGTGTGTTATCAGTCTAAGTCTTCCTTCCTGTTGACTTACCATGATGTGTTATCAGTCTAAGTCTTCCTTCCTGTTGAGTTACCATGGTGTGTTATCAGTCTAAGTCTTCCTTCCTGTTGAGTTACCATGGTGTGTTATCACTATAAGTCTTCCTTCCTGTTGAGTTACCATAGTGTGTTATCAGTCCAAGTCTTCCTTTCTGTTGAGTTACCATAATGTGTTATCAGTCTAAGTCTTCTTTCCTATTGAGTTACCATGATGTGTTATCAGTCCAAGTCTTCCTTCCTGTTGAGTTACCATGA
>NW_013875849.1:0-470 GCF_000517525.1 Limulus polyphemus
TAAAATCTTTACAATAACTTACTGTATATTTGGAACCATCTATTCTCACTGGGGAAAGAATAACATCTTTACAATAACTTACTGTGTATTTGGAACTATCTATTCTCACTGGGGTAAGAATAACATCTTTACAATAACTTACTGTATATTTGGAACCATCTATTCTCACTGGGGTAAGAATAACATCTTTACAATAACTTACTGTGTATTTGGAACCATCTATTCTCACTGAGGTAAGAATAACATCTCTACAATAACTTACTGTGTATTTGGAACCATCTATTCTCACTGGGGTAAGAATAACATCTTTACAATAACTTACTGTGTATTTGGAACCATCTATTCTCACTGGGGTAAGAATAACATCTTTACAATAACTTACTGTGTATTTGGAACCATCTATTCTCACTGGGGTAAGAATAACATCTTTACAATAACTTACTGTGTATTTGGAACCATCTATTCTCACT
>NW_013875850.1:0-389 GCF_000517525.1 Limulus polyphemus
AGTTGATTGTTGCCGACGATAAGTTGACGGTAAGTTGATTGTTGCCGACGATAAGTTGATTGTTGCCGACGGTAAGTTGATTGTTGCCGACGATAAGTTGATTGTTGCCGACGATAAGTTGACGGTAAGTTGATTGTAGCCGACGGTAAGTTGATTGTTGCCGACGATAAGTTGATTGTTGCCGACGATAAGTTGATTTTTGCCGACGGTAAGTTGATTGTTGCCGACGATAAGTTGATTCTTGCCGACGATAAGTCGATTTTTGCCGACGGTAAGTTGATTGTAGCCGACGATAAGTTGATTCTTGCCGACGATAAGTTTCAGTAAAGATACCGTACACATTAACAGTACGCCAATTATTTAAAGACTATGTGAGTGTATAAGATAAT
>NW_013875851.1:0-303 GCF_000517525.1 Limulus polyphemus
GCATACCACCATTCGTCTACTTAAACAGATTAATAATACCGATCAACATACCATCATTCTTTACTTAAACAGACTAATAATACCGATCAACATACCATCATTGCTCTGCTTACACAGATTAATAATACCGATCAACATACCATCATTCCTCTACTTAAACAGATTAATAATACCGATCCACATACCACCATTCCTCTACTTAAACATATTAATAATACCGGTCAACATACCACTATTCCTCTGCTTAAACATATTAATAATACCGATAAACATACCACCATTCCTCTACTTAAACAGATTAAT
>NW_013875852.1:0-301 GCF_000517525.1 Limulus polyphemus
AATGTTCACAGTATCGTTAAATCTTGTGTCTTCTTATTGACAGTACACAGTATCGTTAAATCTTGTGTATTCTTATTGACAGTACACAGTATCGTTAAATCTTGTGTCTTCTTATTGACAAGTACACAGTATTGTTAAATCTTGGGTCTTTTATTGACAGTACACAGTATCGTTAAATCTTGTGTCTTTTTATTGACAGTACACAGTATCGTTAAATACTTGTGTCTTCTTATTGACTAGTACGACAGTATCCGTTAAATCTTGGTGTCTTCTTATTGTACAGTACACAGTATTGATAAAT
>NW_013875853.1:0-303 GCF_000517525.1 Limulus polyphemus
AACTCTAGTTACTGAATGTGTAGCCCCATACTCATCTTTAGCGTTATTTGGTACAAAACTTCACGAACACCTAGGTGTAACTCTAGTTATTGAATTTATAACCACCATACTCATTCTTTAGCCTTATTTGGTACAACTACTCCATGAACACCTAGGTGTAACTCTAGCTACAGAATTTATAACCACCATTCTCATCTTTAGCCTTACTCGGTACAACTACTCCATGAACACTTAGGTTTCACTTTATTTACCGAATTTATAACCACCAAATTCATCTTTAGACTTACTTGGTACAACTACTCT
>NW_013875854.1:0-304 GCF_000517525.1 Limulus polyphemus
TCTTTGTCATAGTTATTTTACACATCAATGTTTCCTCTAATATATCTGTGACACTAGAATCACTCTTTGTCATAGTTTTGTTACACATCAATGTTTCCTCTAATATATCTGTGACACTAAAGTCACTCTTTGTCATAGTTTTGTTACACATCAATGTTTCCTCTAATATATCTGTGACACTAGAGTCACTCTTTGTCATAGTTTTATTACACATCATTGTTTCCTCCAATAGAGCTGTGACACTAGAGTCACTATTGCTCATAGTTATTTTACACATCAATGTTTCCTTTAATATATCTGTGAC
>NW_013875855.1:0-303 GCF_000517525.1 Limulus polyphemus
CCTTTAATGATTATTGGGTAAATTTCATCAGAACTTCTAGAACCTTTTTTAATTTAGCTGTTATTTTTTCAATTAATCTTCTGGCCAGGTGGTTAGGGCACTCGACTCGCAATCTGCGGGTCGCGGGTTCGAATCCCCGTTCCACCAGACATGCCCTTTCAGCCGTGAGGGCGTTATAATGTGACAGTCAATCCTACTATTTGTTGGTAAAAGAGTAGCCCAAGAGTTGGCGGTGGGTGGTGATGACTAGCTGCCTTCCCTCTAGTCTTACACTGCTAAATTAGGGACGGCTAGAGCAGATAG
>NW_013875856.1:0-303 GCF_000517525.1 Limulus polyphemus
TATCTCAAAGACAAAAACTGTTAAACACTAAAATATCCCACAGACAAAAACTGTTAAACACTGAAATATCTCACAGACAAAAACTGTTAAACACTGAAATATTTCACAGACAAAAACTGTTAAACACTGAAATATCCCACAGACAAAAACTGTTAAACACTGAAATATCCCACAGACAAAAACTGTTAAATACTGAAACATTTCAAAGACAAAAACTGTTAAACACTGAAATATCTCAAAGACAAAAGCTGTTAAACACTGAAATATCCCACAGACAAAAACTGTTAAACACTGAAATATCTC
>NW_013875857.1:0-430 GCF_000517525.1 Limulus polyphemus
TTCTTAAATAGTTGATTTATACACTACAGTAGACTAGTTACCATTCTTAAATAGTTGATTTACTCACTACAGTAGACTAGTTACCATCCTTAAATAGTTGATTTATACACTACAGTAGACTAGTTACCATTCTTAAATAGTTGATTTACTCACTACAGTAGACTAGTTACCATCCTTTAATAGTTGATTTATTCAGTACAGTAGACTAGTTACCATCCTTTAATAGTTGATTTACTTACTACAGTAGACTAGTTACCATCCTTAAATAGTTGGTTTATACACTACAGTAGACCAGTTACCATCCTAAATCAACTATTAAACTCACTACAGTAGACTAGTTACCATCCTTAAATAGTTGATTTACTTACTACAGTAGACTAGTTACCATCCTTAAATAGTTGATTTATACACTACAGTAGACTAGTTACCA
>NW_013875858.1:0-300 GCF_000517525.1 Limulus polyphemus
CAATAAGAAGACACAAGATTTACGATACTGTGTACTGTCAATAAGAAGACACAATATTTACAAAACTGTGTACTGTCAATAAGTAAACACAGGATTTAACAATACTGTGTACTATCAATAAAAAGACAAAAGATTTAACGATACTGTGTACTGTCAATAAGAAGACACAATATTCAACGATACTGTGTACTGTCAATAAGAAGACACAATATTCAACGATACTGTGTACTGTCAATAAGAAGACACAATATTCAACGATAATGTGTACTGTCAGAAAGAAAACACAATATTTAACAATAA
>NW_013875859.1:0-304 GCF_000517525.1 Limulus polyphemus
ACTTGATCTTGGCAATCATTTCTTCACAACACAGTATTCACCACTTGATCTTGGTATTAGTTTCATTACAACACAGTACTCACCACTTGAACCTGGCAATCATTTCTTCTCACCACTTGATCTTGGCATTAGTTTCTTCTCAACACAGTACTCACCACTTGATCTTGGCATTAGTTTCTTCACAACACAGTACTCACCACTTGAACCTGGCAATAATTTCTTCTCAACACAGTACTCACCACTTGAACCTGGCAATCATTTCTTCACAACACAGTACTCACCACTTGAACCTGGCATTAGTTTC
>NW_013875860.1:0-301 GCF_000517525.1 Limulus polyphemus
ATGTTTCAGTAAAGTATATTGTTATATGTACTTACAATCTCCTTCATCTGTGCCATCATCACAATCTCGAACTCCATCACACAATTTCTCAACAGTAATGCACTTTCCACTTCGACAAGGGACAACCCCAGAAGATTCATTACACATGTCTGAAAGAAAGAAATTCTTCAGTCAGACAACGACCAGTTGGTTACGGCGCTCGACTCGCAATATGCGACTCGCGGGTTCGAATCCCCGTCACACCAAACATGCTCGCCCTATCAGCCGTGGGGACATTATAATGTGACGGTCAATCCCACTA
>NW_013875861.1:0-369 GCF_000517525.1 Limulus polyphemus
TCGATCTAAATTTTTAATCAGAAGTTTTATTTACCAACGATATATATATATCAACGATATATATATATGGTAAATATAAAGTTGTGATTAAAAATTCAGTGAATTTTTAATTAGAAGTTTTTATTTACCCTATATATATATCGATTTGAATTTTTAATCAGAAGTTTTTATTTACCATATATATATATATATATATGTATCGTTGAGAATGTTTTATAAGAAGTTTTATTTACCATATAATATATCGTTTGTGAATTTTAAATAAGAAGTTTTTATTTACCATATATATCGTTCTAAATGTTTAATCACAAGATTTAATTACCATATATATATATATCGATGTAAATGTTTACTCAGAAGTTTTATTTA
>NW_013875862.1:0-304 GCF_000517525.1 Limulus polyphemus
GTCATCATTATATTCTACAAAAGTTATTACAGTCTATCTCATCATTATATTTACACAAGTTATAACAGTCTATGTCATCATTATGTTCTACAAACGTTATTACAGTCTGTCTCATCATTATATTCTACACAAGTTATTACAGTCTTTCTCATCATTATATTCTACACAATTTATTACACTTTAACTCATCATAATATTCTACACACGTTATTACAGTCTATCTCATCATTATATTATACGCAAATTATTAGTTTAACTCATCATAATATTCTACAAAAGTTATTACAGACTATACTCAATCATT
>NW_013875863.1:0-305 GCF_000517525.1 Limulus polyphemus
TGTGTAGGTAATTTCTCAAAAATACGAAATAATTAGGTTTACTGCTCTTGGTTAGAAAACTTTAAAGTATGTCACTAAAAAAAAATTACAAATGGCTTAAAAGAAAAGAGCTATTCGAAATGTGACAAATGTTAAAAAAAAGAAAGAAGCCATGCCAGCTGAATTATTTCTAAACTTTTTATTTTTGATGCGAAACCATAAGACTTCTAGGCGCCAGAAGTGTCCAGTTTGTGACTATGATATGCGGAAAGCTAGAAGTGTCATGTTTCTAACTGTGAACAAGAGGAACCAGATGTGCCAGATTT
>NW_013875864.1:0-304 GCF_000517525.1 Limulus polyphemus
CTTTTATTCTACCCAAAATTATCTTCTCTGACATAGATGGTATTGTAGTTGACTTAAGTGCTGTGACATGCAAATCAACAGATTCAGCAACACTTACTGGGATTTGGCTTTTGTTGTTCCCAATTGTCATCTTATCGAAGTTAACTACACACTTCCTCGGTAGTAAGTAGCCCAATCCTAGTATGCATTGGTCTTCAACGTCAGCCAAGTATACTGTGTGTCTGTCCTTCATTCCCATGAGCTCACTAGTTACCCACACTGGTCCCCACAACCTTGCATAATGTCCTGTCACACCACAGAGCTT
>NW_013875865.1:0-303 GCF_000517525.1 Limulus polyphemus
TAGACAGACGTGAAATCAAGGACTACTTATCATGGAGTAGACAGGCGTGAAATCAACAACTACTTATCATAGAGTAGACAGACGTGAAGTCAACAACTACTTATCATAGAGTAGACAGACGTGAAATCAAGGACTACTTATCATAGAGTAGACAGACGTGAAATCAACAACTACCTATCATAGAGTAGACAGACGTGAAATCAAGGACTACCTATCATAGAGTAGACAGACGTGAAATCAAGGACTACTTATCATAGAGTAGACAGACGTGAAGTCAACAACTACCTATCATAGAGTAGACAG
>NW_013875866.1:0-304 GCF_000517525.1 Limulus polyphemus
TCTTTCCATCAGCCTCTCAAATGTTGCTGGAGCATTACTGAGACCGAATGGCATCACTCGGTATTGCCAGAGACCTTGGCCATAACTAAATGCTGTCTTGGGTCTATCTGCTTCAGCCATTTACTTGATGGAATCCTGACTTTAAGTCCAGATTTGAAAACTACCTGGCTCCACTTAGGGCATCAAGAGTATCATCAATTCTTGGCAGTGGGTATGAGTCTTTTTCGGTTATGTTGTTAAGAACCCTGAAGTCCACACAGCAACGTTTGATCCCATCCTTCTTCTGGACTAATACGACGGGAGC
>NW_013875867.1:0-304 GCF_000517525.1 Limulus polyphemus
CTAACAGTAAGCATATGTGTTTTTATAGCACTGTAGATGTTTCTAACCGTAAACATTTAGTTGAAGTTGGCAGGAAACTAACAGTAAGCATATGTGTTTTTATAGCACTGTAAGTGTTTCTAACCGTAAACATTTAGTTTAAGTTGGCAGGAAACTAACAGTAAGCATATGTGTTTTTATAGCACTGTAAGTGTTTCTAACTGTAAACATTTAGTTTAAGTTAGCAGGAAACTAACAGTAAGCATATGTATTTTTATAGCACTGTAGATGTTTCTAACCGTAAACATTTAGTTGAAGTTGGCAG
>NW_013875868.1:0-345 GCF_000517525.1 Limulus polyphemus
CCTTTGTTTATTTATATAACGTAAAGCTACACAATAGGCTGTCTAACAGTTCTTTATTTATATAACGTAAAGCTACACAGTAGGCTTTCTAACAGTTCTCTGTTTATTTATCTAACGTAAAGCTACACAGTAGGTTGTCTAACAGTTCTCTGTTTATTTATATAACGTAAAGCTACACAGTAGGTTGTCTAACAGTTCTCTGTTTATTTATATAACGTAAAGCTACACAATAAGCTCTCTAACAGTTCTTTGTTTATTTATATAGCGTAAAGCTACACAGTAGGCTGTCTAACAGTTCTCTGTTTATTTATATAACGTAAAGCTACACAGTAGGTTGTCTAACAA
>NW_013875869.1:0-304 GCF_000517525.1 Limulus polyphemus
TGTAACTATACTTACCGAATTTATAACCATCATACTCATCTTTAGCTTTACTTGGTCCAACTACTCCATGAACACCTAGGTGTAACTCTAGTTTCCGAATTTATAACCACCATACTCATCTTTAGCCTTACTTGGTACAACAACTCCATGAACACCAAGGTGTATCTCTAGTTACCGAATTTGTAACCCACATACTCATCTTTAGCGTTATTTGGTACAACAACTCCACGAACACGTAGGTGTAACTCTAGTTATCGAATTTATAACCACCATACTCATCTTTAACCTTACTTGGTATAACTAC
>NW_013875870.1:0-407 GCF_000517525.1 Limulus polyphemus
GTGTATTCACTTGTTATATAAAATACTTTTCTAATTACAACAGCATGTCATTGCATAATACATCATAAGGTCATAAAAACCCCGTGTATTCACTTGTTATATAAAATACTGTTATAATTACAACAGCACGTCATTGTACAATATATCATAAAATCATGAAGACCCCGTGAATTCACTTGTTATATAAAATTCAGTTATAATTACAACAGCATTCCAAACTTCAATACATCATAAGGTCATAAAGACCCCGTGTATTCACTTGTTATATAAAATACAGTTATAATTACAACAGCATGCCATAGTATTTATGACCTTATGATGTATTGGACCCCGTGTATTCACTTGTTATATAAAATTCAGTTATATTTACAACAGCATGTCATTGTTCAATACAATCATAAGGTCAT
>NW_013875871.1:0-216 GCF_000517525.1 Limulus polyphemus
AGTATCGTTAAATTCTTGTGTCTTCTTATTGACAGTACACAGTATCGTTAAATCTTGTGTATTCTTATTGACAGTACACAGTATCGTTAAATCTTGTGTCTTCTTATAGAGAGTACACAGTATTGTTAAATCTTGGGTCTTTTTATTGACAGTACACAGTATCGTTAAATCTTGTGTCCTCTTATTGACAGTACACAGTATGTTAAATCTTGTGTC
>NW_013875872.1:0-1092 GCF_000517525.1 Limulus polyphemus
AAGAAGACACAAGATTTAACGATACTGTGTACTGTCAATAAGAAGACACAAGATTTAACATAACTATGTTCTGTCAATAAGAAGACACAAGATTTAACGATACTGTGTACTTTCAATAAGAAGAAACAAGATTTAACAATACTGTGTGCTGTCAATAAGAAGACAAAAGATTTAACAATACTGTGTACTATCAATAAGAAGACACACGATTTAGCACTACTATGTACTATCAATAAAAATCTTGTGTCTTTTGACAGTACACAGTATCGTTCACAGTATCGTTAAATCTTGTGTCTTCTTACTTAATTGACAGTAACAGTACACAGTATTGTTAAATCTTGTGTCTTCTTATTGACAGTACACAGTATCGTTAAATCTTGTGTCTTCTTATTGACAGTACACAGTATTGTTAAATCTTGTGTCTTCTTATTGACAGTACACACTATCGTTAAATCTTGTGTCTTCTTATTGACAGTACACAGTATCGTTAAATCTTGTGTCTTCTTATTGACAGTACACAGTATCCTTATATCTTGTGTCTTCTTATTGACAGTACACAGTATCGTAAATCTTGTGTCTTCTTATTGACAGTACACAGTATCGTTAAATCTTGTGTCTTCGATAAGAAGACACAACTTGTGTCTTCTTATTGACAGTACACAGTATCGTTAAATCTTGTGTCTTCTTATTGACAGTACACAGTATCGTTAAATCCTTGTTAGTGATAGTACACAGTATTCTTATATGGTACACAGTATTGTTAATTCTTGTGGCTTGTTAGTGATAGTTTAAATCTTGTATATTGTGTCTTCTTATTGACAGTACACAGTATCGGCTTGTTAGTTTTAGTACACAGTATTCTTATATCTTTTGTTAATTCTTGTTCTTGTTAGTGATAGTACACAGTATTGTTAATTCTTGTGGCTTGTTAGTGATAGTACACAGTATTCTTATATCTTCCAAAAGATTTAAAGATACTGTGTACTGTCAATAAGAAGACACAAGATTTAACGATAGTGTGTACTGTCAATAAGAAGACACTCGATTTAACAATACTGTGTACTGTCGATAAGAAGACACAAGGATTTAACG
>NW_013875873.1:0-441 GCF_000517525.1 Limulus polyphemus
TAACCATGTATACACACTGATATCTAACCATGTATACACACACTGATATCTAACCATGTATACACACACTGATATCTAACCATGTATACACACACTGATATCTAACCATGTATACACACACTACATGGTTAGATATCATACACACTGATATCTAACCATGTATACACACTGATATCTAACCATGTATACACATTGATATCTAACCATGTATACACACTGATATCTAACCATGTATACACATTGATATCTAACCATGTATACACATTGATATCTAACCATGTATACACACTGATATCTAACCATGTATACACACTGATATCTAACCATGTATACACACTGATATCTAACCAGGTATACACACTGATATCTAACCATGTATACACACTGATATCTAACCACGTATACACACTGATATCTAATCATGTATACACACTGATATCT
>NW_013875874.1:0-305 GCF_000517525.1 Limulus polyphemus
ATGTTTTTCACCTTAGACAGATCATCAGGCACGTCTTTTGCTTTGAGTAATTTGTCATATAGTGGAGGAATCGGGCATGTTTTTCACCTTAGACAGATCATCAGGCACGTCTTTTGCTTCGAGTAATTTGTCATATAGTGGAGGTATCGGGCATGTTTTTCACCTTGGATAGATCATCAGGCACGTCTTTTGCTTTGAGTAATTTGTCATATAGTGGAAGAATCGAGCATGTTTTTCACCTTGGAGAGATCATCAAGCACGTCTTTTACTACAGAGTAATTTGTTATATAGTGGAGGAATCGGGC
>NW_013875875.1:0-303 GCF_000517525.1 Limulus polyphemus
CACAATGTATTATACTTTAATAATCTGTTGTTTACATAGCTGTGTTACTGTCGATGACATAGATCACACAATGTATTATACTTTAATAATCTGTTGTTTACTTAGCTGTGTTACTGGTGATGACATAGGTCACACAATGTACTATACTTCAATAATCTGTTGTTTACTTAGCTGTGTTACTGGTGATGACATAGGTCACACAATGTACTATACTTTAATAATCTGTTGTTTACATAGCTGTGTTACTGCCGATGGCATAGGTCACACTACGTATTATACTTTAACAATCTGTTGTTTACTTAG
>NW_013875876.1:0-304 GCF_000517525.1 Limulus polyphemus
ATTTTATATAACAAGTGAATACACTTCGTCTATATGATCTTATGATGTATTGAATTTTGGCATGCTGTTGTAATTATAACTGTATTTTATATAACAAGTGAATACACAGGGTCTTTATTTCCATATGATGTATTATGCAATGACACGCTGTTGTAATTATAACTGTATTTTATATAACAAGTGAATACACGGGGTCTTTATGACCTAAAGGATGTTTTGAAGTTTGGCATGATATTTTAACTATCACTGTATTTTATATAACAAGTTAATACACGGGGTCTTTATGACCTTATGATGTATTGAA
>NW_013875877.1:0-384 GCF_000517525.1 Limulus polyphemus
AAGAAGAATATAGTGACTAACACAAGACTGAACACTAGACATTAATGAGAAGAATATAGTGGCCAACACAGGACTGAACACTAGACATTAATAAGAAGAATATATATATAGTGACCAACACAGGATTGAACACTAGACATTAATGGGAAAATATATATAGTGACCAACACAGGACTGAACACTAGACATTAATAAGAAGAATATAGTGGCCAACACAGCACTGAACTCTAGACATTAATAAGAAGAATATAGTAGCCAACACAGGACTGAACACTAGACATTAATGACAAAATATATATAGTGACCAACACAGGACTGAACACTAGACATTAATGAGAAGAATATATATAGTGACCAACACAGGACTGAACACTAGACATTAAT
>NW_013875878.1:0-304 GCF_000517525.1 Limulus polyphemus
TGCATTATAAAAGTGACAGTTAAATCCTATTATTCGGTCAGACAAGAGTTTGTGGTGGGTGCTGTGGAAAGTTTCTGGGTACAGTTAGTTTTGTACTTCCACTGATGAAAAGCCGTTTAAAAAACTCGAGAGCTTGTGGGTTAATAAAACCTTATATTTTAACGAAGTATTTCAACCTGTAAGTTTCTTGTAACGTTACCAGATAATTATGTTCGTTTCATTTTAACCTATGACCTATGTCCCTCTTCGTCGTGGGTTCGAATCCCTGTCCCACCAAACATACTCGCCCTTTCAGCCGTGGGGG
>NW_013875879.1:0-305 GCF_000517525.1 Limulus polyphemus
TTTTGCATGTAAATACGTGAGTATGCAACGAATGTTCATAAAATAACTCGAGAAGATTCGTCCAAATGGAACGAAGTACTGGTACAAAACGCAAAACCTTCCATAACTCCCTTAAAACGAATAGTAGAAAGGTGAAACTCTTCATGTAACTGCACAACGATAAAATGTACCTACCTACCAAATTTGGTTAAGAACAATCAATACAGGACCCTCTGGTAACAAGAAATCGAGAGACAATCGGTAACAAAAAGCTTCAGTGCAGTACACATACGATTTCAAGAAGCCATAAAAAGAGTAACATAAAA
>NW_013875880.1:0-304 GCF_000517525.1 Limulus polyphemus
AATTTGTTATAAAAGACATTTGAGCTACTATCCATCTATCATAAAAGACCTACCAGGCACTTTTCATCTATATTAAAAGACCTACCTTCCTCAATCCATCTATAATAAAAGACCTACCAGTAACTATCCATCTATTATTAAAGACCTACCAGTCACTATCTATCTATAATAAAAGACCTACCAGCCACTATCCATCTATAATAAAAGACCTACCAGTCACTATCCATCCATAATAAAAGACCTACCAGCCACTATCCATATATAACGAAAAACCTACCAGACACAATCCATCTGTAATAAAAGA
>NW_013875881.1:0-304 GCF_000517525.1 Limulus polyphemus
ATTCATATCTGGAATGTGACTTCTAACGGGACTGAATATGTCTGCATTAGGGTTTAGCTGCGGGCTCTGTAACGGGCTTGCCATTGTCTGGGGCTGATTAAGTCGATGGTCAATGTATCCTCCTTGTGTAAAAGTCAATAGATCGTTCTTTAACGTATCTAATTCGCTTTTAAATTTACTAATGTTTTCCATTTGTACTTCTTGTTTCCTTTCTTGTTCCAGTTGCCACTGCTGTAACTTGTCTTCTTGTTTCTTTTCTTTTTCCTCCAACAACTGCTGTAATCTCTCTTCTTGTTTATTTTCT
>NW_013875882.1:0-303 GCF_000517525.1 Limulus polyphemus
AAGATGATGTTGTGTGCCCCACTCCTCGTAGATAAGTTGGGAGACTTATAGAAGATGCCGTAGTGTTCACACTCCTAGGAGGCAACTTGGGAGACTTATAGAAGATGCTGTCGTGTATCCCACTTCTCGTAGCTAAGTTGGGAGGCTTATAGAAGATGCCGCCGTGTTCCCACTTATAGGGGGTAATCTGGGATACTTATAGAAGATGATGTTGTGTGCCCCACTCCTAGGAGGTAACTTGGGAGACTTATAGAAGATGCCGTCGTGTTCACACTCATAGGAGGTAACTTGGGAGACTTATGG
>NW_013875883.1:0-304 GCF_000517525.1 Limulus polyphemus
ACTCAGTAATTAGAGTTACACCTAGGTGTTCATGAAGCAGTTGTACCAAGTAAAGATAAACACGAGTATGTTGGTTATAAATTGAGTAACTAAAGTTACACATAGGTGTTCATGGAGTAGTTGTACGAAGTAAGGCTAAAGACAAGAAAGTTGGTTATAAATTCAGTAACAATAGTTACACCTAGGTGTTCACGGAGTAGTTGTAACAAGTAAGGCTAAAGATGAGTATGGTGGTTATAAATTCGGTAACTGGAGTGACACCTAGGTGTTTATGGAGTAGTTGTACCAAGTAAGGCTAAAGATG
>NW_013875884.1:0-304 GCF_000517525.1 Limulus polyphemus
CACAGATGAAGGTATTGTTACAGGTATCAATGAAGTACATAGATGAATGTATTGTTACACGTATCAATAAATTACATAGATGAAGGTATTGTTACACGTATCAATAAAGTACATAGATGAAGGAATTGTTACAGGTATCAATGAAGTACATAGATGAAGGTATTGTTACACGTATCAATGAAGTACATAGATGAAGGTATTGTTACAGGTATCAAATAAGTACATAGATGAAGGTATTGTTACACGTATCAATAAAGTACATAGATGAAGGAATTGTTACACGTATCAATGAAGTACATAGATG
>NW_013875885.1:0-304 GCF_000517525.1 Limulus polyphemus
TGTATAATGGCTATCAGTAGGTAGCTGCCCACGCCATGTTGTGTCCTGGAGTAAGATACTTTACGCCGATATTACTTCAGTCTTCCCAGCTGTATAATGGCTATCAGTAGGTAGCTGCCCGCGCCATGTTGTGTCCTGGATTAAGATAATTTACGCCAATATTACTTCAGTCTTCTCAGCTATATAATGGCTATCAGTAGGTAGCAGCCCACGCCATGTTGTGTCCTGGAGTAAGATACTTTACGCCGATATTACTTCAGTCTTCCCAGCTGTATAATGACTATCCTGCGCCATGTTGTGTCCT
>NW_013875886.1:0-549 GCF_000517525.1 Limulus polyphemus
ATGAGCATACAAACGAAGCATTGATCGCTACTTATTAGTTTTATTAAACGATAATGAATATGCAAACAACACATTGGTCGTTACTTATTAGTTTTATTAAACGATAATGAATATCAAACCAACATTCATCGTTACATTAATATAACTTATAAGTAGCGATCAATGTTTTGTTTGTATGTTCATTATTGTTTAATGAAACTAGTAACGATAATGAATATCAAACCAACATAATAAGTAACGACCAAGTTTTATTAAACAAAAATGAACATACAAACAAAACATTGATCGCTACTTATTAGTTTTATTAAACAATAATGATCATACAAATAAAACATTGATCGCTACTTATTAGTTTTATTAAACGATAATGAATATCATATCAACATTGGTCGTTACTTATTAGTTTTATTAAACAATAATGAACATACAAACAAAACATTGATCGCTACTTATTAGTTTTATTAAACGATAATGAATATCATATCAACATTGGTCGTTACTTATTAGTTTTATTAAACAATAATGAACATACAAACAAAACATTGATCG
>NW_013875887.1:0-470 GCF_000517525.1 Limulus polyphemus
AGTTCCGACGAAACTTAAGCGACACAAGTTCTTTCTTAATAAAAACTGGTTTATTATTTCCGAATACAACTTTATCGATACACTCAACTTCAACAATCGCGCTAAACAAACGCTATATCAACGAACGTCAATAATACTTCTGACCGCAGATCAATTACTCACTAACTACTCACACATCACATTCCCCTCTTTTATACACCAGCCCACCCTACATCCAGCAATTACTAGAGCATTCGCCAAATTACAGGACAGTTCCAGAAACGTGGCGTCACGGTGGTCATGTGACTCGCTGACGCAACAATATAATGGAATCTCTTAATTACGTAAACACTTGATCTAAGATTTAATGTTAAGTAGAAAGTTCAAAATACTTCAAAGAAGGAAAATATGATGGAAAAGAAGCCCTTTTAATAATAAATATTAAACAAAATTGTATTATAGGCTGCCTTTTTAATTCCTGTAATTTAAAT
>NW_013875888.1:0-378 GCF_000517525.1 Limulus polyphemus
AAGGATAACCTCGTATTGTTACATGTGTATTCTTTAACTTAACGTGATAAATCTAAGGATAACCTTGTATTGTTACATGTGTATTCTTTAACTTAACGTGATAAATCTAAGGATAACCTTGTATTGTTACATGTGTATTCTTTAATTTAACGTGATAAATCTAAGGATAACCTTGTATTGTTACATGTGTATTCTTTAACTTAACGTGATAAATCTAAGGATAACCTCGTATTGTTACATGTGTATTCTTTAACTTAACGTGATAAATCTAAGGATAACCTCGTATTGTTATATGTGTATTCTTTAACTTAACGTGATAAATCTAAGGATAACCTCGTATTGTTACATGTGTATTCTTTAACTTAACGTGATAAATTT
>NW_013875889.1:0-304 GCF_000517525.1 Limulus polyphemus
GATTACCTGCTAAAACAGGTTACTAAATCGATGGATCTTAACCAATTTCGGTAAGTATATTAACGAGTTCGTTCCACAGTATCATGCGAAGTTTTACCTTCCTACTATTCGTATTAAGGGAGTTATGGAAGGTTTAGCGTTTTGTTCCAGTACTTCGTCACATTTAGACGAATCTTCTTAAACAATTGTATGCAAGGTTCGTGCGAACTTTTTACATTTATTTATAAAATTCAATCTTTCTATTATTAGTTTTACGATTTTCGTGGTCGTTTTTTGTTACTCTTTTATTGCGTCACTGATAGCG
>NW_013875890.1:0-240 GCF_000517525.1 Limulus polyphemus
TCTTGTGTCTTCTTATTGACAGTACACAGTATTGTTAAATCTTGTGTCTTCTTATTGACAGGACATATTATTGTTAAATCTTGTGTTTTCTTACTGACAGTACACATTATCATTGAATATTGTGTCTTCGTATTGACAGTACACAGTATTGTTAAATCTTGTGTCTTCTTATTGACAGTATATATTATTGTTATATCTTATGTTATCTTATTGAAAGTACACAATATCGTTAAATCTTGT
>NW_013875891.1:0-821 GCF_000517525.1 Limulus polyphemus
AAAGTTTACCAATAAGTTGAGGAAAACACCATAATATTGATCTTATTATTACCAAATCGTAACTTAGCAGATATTCAAGTAAATGTTTCACTAAACATATGATTCATCTGTATATATATGAGTATGTTTCAAGGTTTACTTACATTGTAGAAATGTTATCTTCTAGATTTGAATATATCAGAATTAAGTTGATAGTTTACAACAATACCTACTATAGACCGTTCGTATTGGAACTGATATTTCATGACTTTTTATTCCAGACAGCTTCTTTCTTTCTCTGGCCTTTAGTTCTACATCGTATTACCTCTTCTTTAGGATGGTTTGCTACGTTTTCTGTGACAGCGACTGTTTCATTCATAGGTAAGAAAAAATTGATTGAAACTTGAAAACAGAATCTGCTAAAATATAGGTCATTTTTCTCTTTTCCAATAAAAGTGTATAGGATATTTTTACAAGTAAATGTTAAACCATGAGTTCTGTTACGTTACTTTGTCAGTAAAGTTTGTAAATAAGATTTTGATTTATTTTCGCGGTTATATAGTTTGGTTTCTTATATAGATGAAATGTACTAGTGAAACATATCATGAAAAATAAAAGAAATCAAGACCTTTGAACTACAGTAAAAGTGAACACACTTCTTCCTGTAATAAGAAGATCTAATTCTGAATTAGCTGTCATGAAGAAAAATAAAATTTAATAAGTGTCTGACTCACGAACCGACTGATCTAACTTTTTTATAATGTTTAAAACCGTCAAAATCTAAAACATTCAAGAGCAAGAAAAACTTATGTTATTTGTATCACAGCTGGATTAACGCGCCG
>NW_013875892.1:0-451 GCF_000517525.1 Limulus polyphemus
GGGTTTCGTTACAACAAATTACGTATCTTTTTGTACATATATACTGACTGGGTTTCGTTACAACAAATTACGTATCTTTTTGTACATATATACTGACTGGGTTTCGTTACAACAACTTATGTATCTTTCTGTACGTATATACTGACTGGGTTTCGTTACAATAACTTATGTATCTTTCTGTACGTATATACTGACTGGGTTTCGTTATAACAACCTACTTATCTTTCTGTACGTATATACTGACTGGGTTTCGTTACAACAACCTAAGTATCTTTCTGTACGTATATACTGACTGGGTTTCGTTACAACAAATTACATATCTTTTTGTACATATATACTGACTGGGTTTCGTTATAACAACCTACGTATCTTTCTGTACGTATATACTGACTGGGTTTCGTTATAACAACCTACTTATCTTTCTGTACGTATACACTGACTGGGTTTCGTT
>NW_013875893.1:0-399 GCF_000517525.1 Limulus polyphemus
TTTTGTCTATCTATCAGTGCGGTTTTATTCTTAGTGACAATATTTAATGTTTTTTGAGCGTTTTTAGCAATATAGTAACTTTCCTTAAAGTACTAATGCTTTATTATTGATCTTTCTTAGGAAATAAAGATAATCGGAGATGTCATACTTAAGTTTATCTTAAAATACGCACGTTTTTGCATATTTCATAAAAACTAATTTTTCATCAAAATCACCAAGGCTATACACTTGGTAATTTTTCCAAAATTTCGTTAAAAATTTTATTTTCATATTATTGTTCTCGAAAGATGCCCTTGATGTATACAATACCATTTTCTATTAATTCTGAAAAGAAATCCTGGCTTAAATATTGGGAATGCTGTTGAAAATGTCCGTTATCTTTGATTTTACTCTACTTCT
>NW_013875894.1:0-301 GCF_000517525.1 Limulus polyphemus
TGTAAATAATGGGTTTAACACTGGACAAAAAACGTGGATAATGAGTTTAACACTGAGACAAAAACATGTGGGTAATGTGTTTAAAACTGAGTAAAAAATGTAAATAATGGGTTAAACCCTGGACAAAAACGTGGATAATGAGTTTAACACTGAGTAAAAAATTCGAATAATGGGTTTAACACTGAGTTAAAAGCATGTGGATAATGTGTTTAACACTGAGTAAAAAAGCATGTGAATAATGGGTTTAACACTGAGTTAAAAAGCATGTGGATAATGGGTTTAACACTGAGTTAAAAGCATG
>NW_013875895.1:0-304 GCF_000517525.1 Limulus polyphemus
CTGCCAGTGTAATACAATATGCTGCCAGTGTAATACAATATGTTGTCAGTGTAATACAATATGCTGTCAGTGTAATACAATATGCTGTCAGTGTAATACAATATGTTGTCAGTATAATACGATATGCTGCCACTGTAATACAATATGTTGTCAGTGTAATACAATATGCTGTCACTGTAATGCAATATGCTGCCACTGTAACACAATATGCTGCCAGTGTAATACAGTTTGCTGTCAGTGTAATACAATATGCTGCCAGTGTAATACAATATGTTGCCAGTGTAATACAATATGCTGCCAGTGT
>NW_013875896.1:0-304 GCF_000517525.1 Limulus polyphemus
CGTAGGTGTTCATTGAGTAGTTGTAACAAGTAAGGCTAAAGATGAGTATGGTGGTTATAAATTCTGTAACTATAGTTACACCTAAGTGTTCATGGAGTAGTTGTACCAAGAAAGGCTAAAGATGAGTATGGTGATTATAAATTCGGTAATTAGAGTTATACCTAGGTGTTTATGGAGTAGTTGTACCAAGTAAGGCTAAAGATGAGTATGGTGGTTATAAATTCGGTAACTAGAGTTACACCTAGGTGTTCGTGGAGTTGTTGTACCAAATAATTCTAAAGACGAGTATGGTGGTTACAAATTC
>NW_013875897.1:0-304 GCF_000517525.1 Limulus polyphemus
CGACAAAATATAGTGGAAAACAGTCTAAAACGATCCATATCAATGTCAACAACATCTAATGGAAGGAAGATTAAAAGACCGATATAACAGTCGACAAAATATAGTTTAAGAAGGATTAAAAATATTATTATGAAAGTCATTAAAATATAGTGTAAGAAAGACAAAAAATACCGCTATCAAAGTCGAAAATATCTAGTCTAAGAAGGCTTAAAAAGACAGTTATGAAAGTCGAAAAAATCGAGTGGAAAAAACTAATAACACGTTTCAAAGTCAAAAATATCTAGTAGAAAACTGACTAAAACGA
>NW_013875898.1:0-303 GCF_000517525.1 Limulus polyphemus
TTAATCTCTGTACAGGTTCGGTAGATTTGACCAATCTCACAACCACCATAAAAAATTAGGAAATAAATATAAATTATGCCCCTTTCATTCTAGAATAAACACAAATTATAACACAAAAACATAAATGTTTAGACTAGATGTTTTATGTACCAGAAAATTTTCAAATTTCACATGCAAAATCTTTATAATGTCCAGATAGTTAGCAAGCGTTTCTTAAGAAAAAACTTTATATTTTATCTGTTATTTTTCAGTAATTAATCTCTGTACATGTTCGGTAGATTTGACCGATCTCGCAACCACCAT
>NW_013875899.1:0-333 GCF_000517525.1 Limulus polyphemus
GGTAAACGAAATACTTGTGTTATTACTGTCTAAACCATGGTAGTGATAAATGAAATATTTGTGTTATTACTATCTTAACGATAGCAGTGATAAATAAAGTATTTGTGTTATTAGTATCTAAACCATGGCGGAGATAAACGCAATATTTGTGTTATTACTGTCTAAACCATGGCGGTGATAAATGAAATATTTGTGTTATTACTATCTAAACCATGGTGGTAATAAATGAAATATTTTGTTATTACTATTTGAGCAATGGTTGTGATAAATGAAATATTTGTGTTATTACTGTATAAACTATGGTGGTGAGAAATGAAACATTTGTGTTATTAC
>NW_013875900.1:0-304 GCF_000517525.1 Limulus polyphemus
ATTCCTGGCTAGAAATTAATGTCCTACAGATGTTTGAGTACGTTATATTAAACGTTTTTGAATATGCAAATCTGCAAGTCACAGGACAAGCACAGCCGGTTTAAGGTCACAATTGAACATCACACAAGAGAACTAGTCTTAATATTGTTTGACGTTTATGTAGTGTGGTTCCACCAAAAATTAATCTCTTTTAGGAGGGGTACGTAACTGCTCTATTCGAAACAAAACCTGTAAAGGTAAAGTAGCAAATTATCCGAGGTGTTACAAGTGTAGCAGGTGTGGATGCTATCACGATGCCACCACC
>NW_013875901.1:0-258 GCF_000517525.1 Limulus polyphemus
TAGAGGCGATATTTTAAATTACAATTAAACTTAATAAATATTTTTATGTTGAGTGTTAATATTTTGTGTTCTAATCTGCCTATTTTTTATTTATTTTAACACCTGTGCATAAAATAGGGTTAACTTTCATTAAGATTTCAAAACTTTGAAACAAAAAGTACCAGACCTTCATGTAAGTTTTAAATTTTTTGTGTATATTTGTTTATTTATTGTTATAAAAGTAACTTAAATGAGAAATTAGAAACTTATTTGCATGAG
>NW_013875902.1:0-596 GCF_000517525.1 Limulus polyphemus
CATTAGAACAACAAACAGTATATGCTCTATGGTAGAACATTAGAACAACAAGCAGTATATGCCCTATGGTCGAATATTAGAACAAAAAGCAGTATATGACCTATGGTCGAATATTAGAACAACAAGCAGTATATGCTCTATGGGAGAATATTAGAACAACAAGCAGTATATGCCCTATGGGAGAATGTTAGAACAACAAGCAGTATATGCCCTATGATCGAATAATAGAACAACAAGCAGTATATGACCTATGGTAGAATATTAGAACAACAAGCAGTATATGCCCTATGGTAGAATATTAGAATAACAAGTAGTATATGACCTATGGTAGAACATTAGAACAACAAGCAGTATATGCCCTATGGTAGAATATAAGAACAACAAGTAGTATATGCCCTATGATAGAATATTAGAACAACAAGTAGTATACGCCCTATGGGAGAATAATAGAACAACAAGCAGTATATGCCCTATGGTCGAATAATAGAACAACAAGTAGTATACGCCCTATGGTAGAATATTAGAACAACAAGCAGTATATGCCCTATGGTCGAATAATAGAACAACAAGCAGTATATGCCCTATGGTCGAATATT
>NW_013875903.1:0-323 GCF_000517525.1 Limulus polyphemus
TGCTTTTTATTTTTAATTATTATTATTGGCCATTTAAATATTTATGACAGTACTATTTGTATGTACTAACGTGCTTTGTCCCATACACAACTCCTGTAAAATATAAAAAAATAACTTATATTGCTATAAGCATTACATTCTACCTCAAGCATATTGACTTCTGATTTCAAAATTGTGAAGAATGGATACCCTTGTTACGTCTCCGTTTGTTTATTAACTTTCCGTAACTTCGTTCCGACGAAACTTTAGCGACACAAGTCCTTACTTAATAAAACTGGTTTATTCTTTCTGAATATAACTTCATGATACACTTGATTTCAACA
>NW_013875904.1:0-302 GCF_000517525.1 Limulus polyphemus
GGTATTGTTGATATAACGGTCTGTAGACTGTATTAATTGAGGCATTGTTGATATAACGGTCTGTAGACTGTATTAATTGAAGTATTGTTGATATAACGGTCTGTAGACTGTATTAATTGAGATATTGTTGATATAATGGTCTGTAGACTGTATTAATTGAGATATTGTTGATATAACGGTCTGTAGACTGTATTAATTGAGGTATTGTTGATATAACGTCTGTAGACTGTATTAATTGAGTATTGTTGATATAACGGTCTGTAGACTGTATTAATTGAGGCATTGTTGATATAACGGTCTGT
>NW_013875905.1:0-835 GCF_000517525.1 Limulus polyphemus
AATCTATGTACACCATTCCCTCTTTAAATAACTGGCAATAACATTTTTAATGTTGCAACCGATATATCTAGCTGTTCTATACACGGATATTAGGGGACATCTATGTACTCCATTCGTTCTTTAAATAACTGGCAATAACATTTTTAATGTTGTAACTGATATATCCCGTTGTCCTATACACGGATATTAGGGGACATCTATGTACACTATCCCCTCTTTAAATAACTGGCAATAACATTTTTAATGTTGTAACCGATGTATCCAGCTGTTCTATACACGGATATTAGGGGACATCTATGTACACCGTCCCCTAATATCCGTGTATAGAACAGCTGGATATATCTGTTACAACATTAAAAATGTTATTGCCAGTTATTTAAAGAACGAATGGAGTACATAGATGTCCCCTAATATCCGTGTATACAACAGCTGGATATATCAGTTACAACATTAAAAATGTTATTGCCAGTTATTTAAAGAACGAATGGAGTACATAGATGTATATTAGGGGCTAATATCCGTGTATAGGACAACTGGATATATCAGTTACAACATTCTTTAAATAACTGGCAATAACATTTTAGGGAATGGTGTACATAGATGTCCCCTAATATCCGTGTATAGGACAACTGGATATATCAGTTACAACATTAAAAATGTTATTGCCAGTTATTTAAAGAACGAATGGAGTACATAGATGTCCCCTAATATCCGTGTATAGGACAACTGGATATATCAGTTACAACATTAAAAATGTTATTGCCAGTTATTTAAAGAACGAATGGAGTACATAGATGTCCCCTAACATCTGTGTATAGAACAGCTGGTTATATCA
>NW_013875906.1:0-304 GCF_000517525.1 Limulus polyphemus
GGTAGATTTTATTTCTTACCCAAAATACACAAACTAAACAATCCCGGTCGACCCATAATTTATAATATAAACATGGCTACTGAAAAGCTGTCCGCTTTTGTTGACCAACACATAAAATGTATTCCATGCACCCCTCCTCTCTTACATAAATGATACTACTCACTTTCTTAACATCATAGAAGATATTGATACTGACGGACAGTTACCACCCAACAGTCTTTTTTGCAGGATAGATGTTTCTTCCCTTTTTCACCAGTATTCTACATGAAGGACTACAAACTCTAAAGCCCACTTTAAACCTTTC
>NW_013875907.1:0-304 GCF_000517525.1 Limulus polyphemus
TAAACTTGAAGGTATAAACTGGATCTAGTGTGTTGACTGTTAAATAAAGAACATAATAACACATTCAGTAAGTTACTTTGTAGAACTGTCTAAACTTGAAAACATAAACTGGATCTAATGTGTTGACTGTCAAATATAGAACATAATAACACATTCAGTAAGTGACTTTGTAGAACTGTCTAAACTTGAAAACATAAACTGGATCTAGTGTGTTGAGTGTTAAATAAAGAACATAATAACACATTCAGTAAGTTACTTTGTAGAACTGTTTAAACTTGAAGCCATAAACTGGTTCTATTGTGTT
>NW_013875908.1:0-998 GCF_000517525.1 Limulus polyphemus
AGTGCCTGGCCAGAACTTTAGAACTGAATATCTGTCAACAATTGAGAACTAAGTAGTGCCTGGCTAGAACTTTAGAACTAAATATCTGTCAACAATTGAGAACTAAGTAGTGCCTGGCCAGAACTATAGAACCAAATATCTGTCAATAGTTGAGAACTAAGTAGTGCCTGGCTAGAACTATAGAACCAAATATCTGTCAACAGTTGAGAACTAAGTAGTACCTGGCCAGAACTTTGGAAGTAAATATCTGTCAACAATTGAGAACTAAGTAGTACCTAGCCAGAACTATAGTACTAAATATCTGTCAACAATTGAGAACTAAGTAGTGCCTGGCCAGAACTTTAGAACTAAATATCTGTCAACAATTGAGAACTAAGTAGTGCCTGGCCAGAACTATAGAACCAAATATCTGTCAACAATTGAGAACTAAGTAGTGCCTGGCCAGAACTATAGAACCAAATATCTGTAAACAATTGAGAACTAAGTAGTGCCTGGCCAGAACTATAGAACCAAATATCTGTCAACAATTGAGAAGTAAGTAATGCCTGGCCAGAACTTTAGAACTAAATATCTGTCAACAATTGAGAACTAAGTAGTGCCTGGCTAGAACTTTAGAACTAAATATCTGTCAATAGTTGAGAACTAAGTAGTACCTGGTCAGAACTATAGTACTAAATATCTGTCAACAATTGAGAACTAAGTAGTGCCTGGCCAGAACTATAGAACCAAATATCTGTCAATAGTTGAGAACTAAGTAGTACCTGGTCAGAACTATAGTACTAAATATCTGTCAACAATTGAGAACTAAGTAGTGCCTGGCCAGAACTTTAGAACTAAATATCTGTCAACAATTGAGAACTAAATAGTGCCTGGCCAGAACTATAGAACCAAATATCCGTCAACAATTGAGAACTAAGTAGTACCTGGCCAGAACTATAGTACTAAATATCTGTCAACAATTGAGAAAGATATGTAGTGCCTGACCAGAACTTTAGAAC
>NW_013875909.1:0-304 GCF_000517525.1 Limulus polyphemus
GTAGCATTCACTAGTAAATGCTGGCCAATCGCTGATTCACATTTTGGTGGTAGAACTTTTGTTTTACAGGAGCGACATGGTAAATTCTTTTTCTTTCACACTCTTAGTTCTTATGGATGTGGATACATGTTGTTTAATTCTATCCTGCAGTCTTTTTGAAGTGCGACCTACGTACCGACATTCACAGTGGCACGAGAATTCATAAATAACCATACTTTTCTGTGTGTTGCAGGCAACAACTTACATGTGTAATAAGCACAGTAGGGGTTCACTGCAGGAAAACATTTAATGGCCGTTTTCGATA
>NW_013875911.1:0-303 GCF_000517525.1 Limulus polyphemus
AAAACACAAGATTTAACGATACTATGTACTTTCAATAAGAAGACACAAGATTTAACAATACTGTGTACTGTCAATAAGAACACACAAGATTTAACGATAATGTGTACTGTCAGTAGGAAAACACAAGATTTAACAATAATGTGTACTGTCAATAAGAAAACAAAATATTCATCGATAATGTGTACTGTCAGTAAGAAGACACAATATTCAAAGATAATGTGTACTGTCAGTAAGAAAATACAAGATTTAACAATAATGTGTCCTGTCACTAAGAAGACACAAGATTTAACGATACTGTGTTCT
>NW_013875912.1:0-304 GCF_000517525.1 Limulus polyphemus
GAAGTAAAGTTCACTACGAATTTTTGTGAAAAGCTACGCAAGGGCTATCTGTACTAACCATCATTAATGTTGAAATGATAGATTAGAAGGAAGGCAGCTCGTCAATACCACCCGCCAATAACTAGTGGGCTACCCTAACGATTGTTTGTTTGTTTTGGAATTTCGCGCAAAGCTACACGAGGGCTATCTGCGCTAGCCGTCCCTAATTTAGCAGTGTAAGACTAGAGGGAAGGCAGCTAGTCATCACCACCCACCGCCAACTCTTGGGCTACTTTTTTACCAACGAATAGTGGGATTGACCGTA
>NW_013875913.1:0-934 GCF_000517525.1 Limulus polyphemus
TAAATACTATGTACTATCCAGAAGAACACAAACGATTTAACGATACTGTGTATTGTCAATAAGAAGACACAAGATTTAACGATACTGTGTACTGTCAATAAGAAGACACAAGATTTAACGATACTATGTACTGTCAATAAGAAGACACAAGATTTAACGATACTGTGTACTGTCAATAAGAAGACACTAGATTTAACGATACTGTGTACTGTCAATAATAAGACACAATATTCAACGATAATGTGTACTGTCAGTAAGAAAACACAAGATTTAACAAAAATGTGTCCTGTCAATAAGAAGACACTACACAGTATCGTTAAATCTTTTGACAGTGCCTTCTTATATCGTTAAATCTTGCAGTACACAGTCAATAAGAAGTTTTAAATCTTGTGACAGTACACAGTATAGTCTTCTTATTGGATAGTACACAGTATTTATAAATCTTGTGTCAGTATCGTTTAATATTTTTTGTGTTCTTATTAAATCTTGTGTCTTCTTATTGACAGTACACAACGATACTGTGTACTGTCAATAAGAAGACACAAGATTTAACAATAATGTGTACTTTCAATAAGAAGACAGAAGATTTAACGATACTGTGTACTGTCAATAAGAAGAAACAAGATTTAACGATACTATGTCTTATTGACAGTACACAGTATTGTTAAATCTTGTGTCTTCTTATTGACAGTACACAGTATTGTTAAATCTTGTGTCGTTTTATTGACAGTAGTACACAGTATTGTTAAATATTGTGTCTTCTTATTGACAGTACACAGTATAGTTAAATCTGGTGTCTTCTTATTGACAGTACACAGTATTGTTAAATCTGGTGTCTTCTTATTGACAGTACACAGTATCGTTAAATCTTGTGTGTTCTTATTGATAGTACACAGTATTTATTAATCTTGTGTCTTCTCTAATGGAAGACACA
>NW_013875914.1:0-304 GCF_000517525.1 Limulus polyphemus
TCTGTGATACAAATATTTATTCTTATATACGAAGTTCTTCGGTATTTTCACGAAAACAAACGATTTCTTAAATACGGGTTTTAATATCTAATTTCGTAAATAAAGACTTAACCGCACCCACTTTTGAAAAAAGAATGATAGATTTGAATAGCGCACGTCGAATAGAAGTTTTCCCAAAAAGAACATCAAAATCTATTTTCCATATTTTTTTTCAAAAAATCAAAGGCTATAGCCTTTGGTATTTTTACAAAAAATGTAATTTTTTTAAATATTGAGATAACAGTGTCTTCTAATGCAACAATAA
>NW_013875915.1:0-353 GCF_000517525.1 Limulus polyphemus
ACAAGATTTAACGATACTGTGTACTGTCAGTAAGAAGACACAAGATTTAACTATACTGTGTACTGTCAATAAAAGACACACGATTTAGACAATACTGTGTACTCTCTATAAGAAGACACAAAATTTAACAATACTGTGTACTGTCAATAAAAAGACACAAGATTTAACGATACTGTGTACTGTCAATAGGAAGACACAAGATTTAACTATACTCTGTACTGTCAATAAGAAGACACAAGATTTAACAATACTGTGTACTGTCAATAAGAAGACACAAGATTTATAAATACTGTGTTCTATCAATGTACACAGTATTGTTAAATCTTGTGTGTTCTTTGTCAATAAGAAGACAC
>NW_013875916.1:0-723 GCF_000517525.1 Limulus polyphemus
CTTAATTGACAGTACACAGTATTGTTAAATCTTGTGTCTTTTTATTGACAGTTCACAGTATTATTAAATCTTGTGTTTTCTTATTGACAGTACACAGTATTGTTAAATATTATGTCTTCTTATTAACAGAAAAAAGTATTCTTAAATATTATGTCTTCTTATTAACAGAACACAGTATTGTTAAATATTATGTCTTCTTATTGACAGTACACAGTATTGTTAAATCTTTTGTGTTCTTATTGACAGTACACAGTATTGTTAAATCTTGTGTCTTCTTATTGACAGAACACAGTATTTATAAATCATGTGTCTTCTTTTTTACAGAACACAATATTGTCAATACTGTGTACTGTCAATAAGAAGGTATAAGATTTAACAATACTGTGTTCTGTCTATAAGAAGACACAAGATTTTCTTTCAATAAGAAGACACAAGATTTAATACACAGTATCGTTAAATCTTACTGTCAATAAGAAGACACAAGATTTAACAATACTGTGTACTGTCAATAAGAAGACACAAGATTTAACGATACTGTGTACTGTCAATAAGAAAAACAAGATTTCACGATACTGTGTACTGTCAATAAGAAGACAGAAAATTTAAGGATACTGTGTACTGTCAATAAGAAGACACAAGATTTAACGATACTGTGTGCTGTCAATAAGAAGACACAATAAGAAGACACAAGATTTAACGATACTGTGTGGACAGTACACAGTA
>NW_013875917.1:0-321 GCF_000517525.1 Limulus polyphemus
AGTATCGTTAAATCTTGTGGCTTGTTAGTGATAGTACACAGTATCATTAAATCTTGTGTCTTCTTATTGACAGTACACAGTATTGCTAAATTTTGTGTCTTCTTATTGACAGTATAAAGAATTGTTAAATATTTTGTCTTCTTATTGACAGTACACAGTATTGTTAAATCATGTGTTTTCTTATTGATAGTACACAGTATAGTTAAATCTTGTGGCTTGTTAGTGATAGTACACATTATCGTTAAATCTTGTGTCTTCTTATTGACAGCACACAGTACTGTTAAATCTTGTGTGTTCTTATTGATAATACACAGTATCGTT
>NW_013875918.1:0-304 GCF_000517525.1 Limulus polyphemus
GAGCTTGGGTAAAGTTTATCATGGTTTGTAGTCCAAGATTACCTCGTTAATACTTGTTTCAACAGAAATTGTAGTGTTGGGTAACAGTGAATAAATATGGCCACAAGACTGAATACAATCGATGGTTACTAAAGTAATAATTACAAGAGTCATAGAACCTCGTTTTTCTGTGCAATTAACTCGGCTTAATGCATTCGTACTCAATACAGTTTGATTTTTAAGTAACTATTTTTCGATAACACATACCATATGATTTTAGTTTCTACACACACACACACACACACACACATATATATATATATAA
>NW_013875919.1:0-544 GCF_000517525.1 Limulus polyphemus
ATTATATATGATACTGTAACCATTATTATATATGTTTAATACTGTAATTATTATTATGTTTAATACGTAACTATTATATATGTTTAATACTGTAACCATTATATATGTTTAATACTGTAATTATTATGTATGTTTAATACTGTAATTATTATATATGTTTAATACCGTAACTATTATATATGTTTAATACTGTAATTATTATATATGTTTAATACTGTAACCATTATATATGTTTAATACTGTAACCATTATATATGTTTAATACTGTAACCTTATTATATATGTTTAATACTGTAATTATTATATATAATAATTACAGTATTAAACATACATGTTTAATACTGTAACCATTATATATGTTTAATACTGTAATTATTATATATGTTTAATACCGTAACCATTATATATATGTTTAATACTGTAATTATTATATATGTTTAATACCGTAACCATTATATATGTTTAATACCGTAACCATTATATATGTTTAATACTGTAATTATTATATATGTTTAATACTGTAACCATTATATATGTTTAATAC
>NW_013875920.1:0-672 GCF_000517525.1 Limulus polyphemus
TACACAGTATCGTTAAATCTTATGTCTTCTTATTGACAGTACACAGTATCGTTAAATCTTGTGTCTTCTTATTGACAGTACACGGTATCGTTAAATCTTGTGTCTTCTTATTGACAGTACATAGTATCGTTAAATCTTGTGTCTTCTTATTGACAGTACACAGTATCGTTAAATCTTGTGTCTCTTTATAGATAGTACATAGTATTGCTAAATCGTGTGTCTTCTTATTGACAGTACACAGTATTTAAGAAGACACAAGATTTAACGATACTGTGTACTTTCAATAAGAAGTTGACAGTACACAGTATCGTTAAATCTTGTGGATTTAACAATAATATATGTCCTGTCGATAAGAAGATTGTGTTTTCATAAAGACGGTATACATTATCGTTGGATATTGTGACTTCTTATTGACAGTACACAGTATTGTTAAATCTTGTGTGTTCTTATTGATAGTACACAGTATTTATAAATCTTGTGTCTTCTTGTTGACAGAACACAGTATTGTTAAATCTTGTGTCTTCTTATGGACAGTACACAGTATTGTTAAATCTTGTGTCTTTTATTGACAGTACACAGTATCGTTAAATCTTGTGTCTTCCTATTGACAGTACACAGTTTCGTTAAATCTTAGTGTCTCCTTATTGACAGTACACAGTATCGTTAAATCTT
>NW_013875921.1:0-476 GCF_000517525.1 Limulus polyphemus
GGTAACTAGAGTTACACCCTATGTGTTCATGGAGTAGTTGTACCATATCCACCATATTCATCTTTAGCCTTACTTAAATTCGGTAACTAGAGTTACACCTATGTGTTCATGGAGTAGTTGTACCAAGTAAGGCTAAAGATGAGTATGGTGGATATAAATTCGGTAACTAGAGAACTCCACGAACACCTAGGTGTAAAACCACCATACTCATCTGCAGCGTTATTTGGTACAACTTTAGCGTTATTTGGTACTACAACTCCACGAACACCTAGGTGTAATTCTAGTTACTGAATTTGTGATGAGTATGGGGGTTATAAATTTGGTTACTAGAGTTAAACCTAAGTGTTCAACGAGTAGTTGTAACAAGTAAGGCTAAAGATGCGTATGGTGGTTATAAATTCTGTAACTAGAGTTACACCTAGGTGTTCATTGAGTAGTTGTACCATGTAAGGCTAAAGATGAGTATGATGGTTATG
>NW_013875922.1:0-304 GCF_000517525.1 Limulus polyphemus
AAACAAAATGGGATTTTTATCAGTTAGTATTAGAAACATGGTAGTGCTTCAATATTAAACAAAATAAATGGGATTTTTATCAGTTAGTCTTAGAAACATGGTAGTGATTCAATATTAAACAAAATGGGATTTTTATCAGTTAGTATTAGAAACATGGTAGTGCTTCAATATTAAACAAAACAAATGGGATTTTTATCAGTTAGTATTAGAAACATGGTAGAGCTTCAGTATTAAACAAAATAAATGGGATTTTTATCAGTTAGTCTTAGAAACATGGTAGTGATTCAATATTAAACACAATAAA
>NW_013875923.1:0-859 GCF_000517525.1 Limulus polyphemus
CTACTCTTTTACCAACGAATAGTGGGATTGACCGTCACATTATAACGCCCCCACGGCTGAAAGGGCGAGCATGTTTGGTGGGATGCGGATTCGAACCCGCGACCCTCAGATTGTGAGTCGAGCGCCTTATCCACCTGGCCATGCCGGGCCAAGGACAGCTAATAACACAGTCTTCAACATTCTCTTCTTAGCAAAGAACGAACTAACTCTTCGGATAAACAAGTCTTTACTGATCAGACTAAAGGAAGTATTTAATTTTTGAATCAGTGTTCCATAACAAAATTTTGAAAATTCACATATCAATACCATATCAATTTATCTTCAAACTTACTACATAGTATATAGTTTTGGCTAAAAAAATTTTACTTGTTTTCTACGAACCAATACCCTTGCTACCCCGGATGAGATTAAGTGATATATTTGATATTTGGAACTAAATTGCATAAAACTTAGCATAAAGGAACATCTTTCTTTGAATAGAAACAATTATACTTTGACATATGACTAGCAGGGAATGTGTAGAGAAAGTAATTGCGGTTTTAGATAGCTATGCGCTTTTTTGAAGGAACGTCTCCATTTATCATATGAATGAGAATCATCGTGATTTTTTATAAAAAGCTTGTCTTCATAAAAAGCACATGACTGGCCTAGCCTTGCTCTTGTTTAATACCATAAGAAGGGTCAACTTAAGGTAATAGTAAATCCTTGCAAGCACTACTCCGATAACATGGTATCTGTAGCTACTGAAATATGGCTGTGTTCATGAAGTTCTTTGCTTGAAGTATTTAAAATGGGGTCCAGTTTTGACTTTTCTTGAAGTTTTAAAAGTTGAGAAGTTTGATCTAATTTACTCATATAA
>NW_013875924.1:0-305 GCF_000517525.1 Limulus polyphemus
GACTTTGTCACTGTATCCTTTGCTCTAATGGTACTTTCAACTTCCTGTAGAGGGGGGGGGGGCTTTTGATTTAGATCTACAGTGAAATTCAATTGATTTCACACCTAACATGACTACTAATTGGTTTATCCCAATGTTCATTGAAACTTCACCCCGATCAACATATACTGATGTCTGCTCATAATAATTCGAATCTAGTTTAGGATGGCATGACTCGCACACGTATTTGACTGTTCCAATAAACTGTGACACTATCTTTTTTTTTAGGGAAATGTGGGCGTTTGTTAAAGAGGACAGCTAATATT
>NW_013875925.1:0-304 GCF_000517525.1 Limulus polyphemus
TACTTTCAAAAGTGACCTCTGGAAACGTTTAAGAATTTGTTCTGTCGGTAGTATTTTTACAAATATAAAATGTTGTTGCGTCATCGAGGTCACGTGACTGGTGTGGCGCCACCTATTTTCTAGAACTATCCTGTACCTTGGCGAATGCTCTAGCATTTGCTAGATATAGGGTAGTCTGGTATATAAAAGAGGGTGACAACGTGACGGGACAATAGTGTGTGTGTAGATAGTGAGTAATTGAACTGCAGTCAGAAGTATTGTTGACGTTCGTTGATATAGCGTTTGTTTTAGCGCGATTGTTGAA
>NW_013875926.1:0-510 GCF_000517525.1 Limulus polyphemus
TGTGGCTTGTTATTGATAGTACACATTATAATTAAATGTTATGACTTGTTATGATAGTACACAGTATCGTTAAATCTCGAGTCTTCTTATTGACAGTACACATTATTGATAAATCCTTTTTTCTTCTTATTGACAGGACACAGTATTGTTAAATTATGTCTTCTTATTGACAGTACACAGTTTTGATAAATCCTGTATCTTCTTATTGTAAGGACTCAGTGTTGTTAAATCATGTGTCTTTTTATTGACAGTACACAGTATCGTTAAATCTTTTGGCTTGTTATTGATAGTACACAGTATCATTAAATCTTATGACTTGTTATGATAGTACACAGTATCGTTAAATCTTGTATCTTCTTATTGAAAGGACTCAGTATTGTTAAATCTTGTGTCTTCTTATTGACATTGCATAGTATTGTTTAATTTTTTTTTCTCTTTTTTTATAGTACACAGTATTGATAACTCCTCTATCTTCTTATTGACAGGACACAGTATTGTTAAATCTTGTGT
>NW_013875927.1:0-304 GCF_000517525.1 Limulus polyphemus
AAGGTCTCAACATATAAATGATTGTCTGTTCCTTATGCTAAAGTCTCAACATATAAATGATGGTCTGTTCCTTAAGCTAATGTCTCAACATATAAATGATTGTCTGTTCCTTATGCTAAGGTCTCAACATATAAATGATTGTCTGTTCCTTATGCTAAAGTCTCAACATATAAATGATTGTATGTTCCTTATGCTAAGGTCTCAACATATCAATGATTGTCTGTTCTTTATGCTAAGGTCTCAACATATAAATGATTGTCTGTTCCGTATGCTAAAGTCTCAACATATACATGATTGTCTGTTC
>NW_013875928.1:0-304 GCF_000517525.1 Limulus polyphemus
TGTTTTCCATTTGTACTTCTTGTTTCCTTTCTTGTTCCAGTTGCCACTGGTGTAGTCTCTCTTCTTGTTTATGTTCTTTCTCCTTCAACAACTGCTGTAATTTATCTTCTTATTTATTTTGCTGTTCGAGCTGCCACTGTTGCAGGTTTTCTTGCAACTGCTGTTGTCTCTCTTCTTGTTTATTTCTTTTTCCTCCAACAACTGTTGTAATCTCTCTTCCTGTTTCTTTTCTTTTCCTCCAACAACTGCAGTGATCTCTCTTGTTTATTTTGCTGTTCGAGCTGCCACTGTTGCAGGTTTTCTT
>NW_013875929.1:0-304 GCF_000517525.1 Limulus polyphemus
ATAAGCTCTACTATTTCCTATAGATCATTTTCCGGACGGTTCTGCTATGATTAGTGTTTGGCGAAAAGCTTCAGCTGATATTTCCTTTGCAACATCTCAACCAACAATTGGTCCAGTTATCAACGCTATTTTCAAGTTTTAAACAACTCGACTTTCACGATCCACATATCTACAAGTGCCGATGTTTCCGTTTATCAACGTTATATTTTAAGATCTGTTCAAGAACTCAGCTAACAAATGTTTCCGCATATAAAAGCTATTTTCAAGTTTTATACACCAAAAAAACTTTTCATATATTATTCTG
>NW_013875930.1:0-324 GCF_000517525.1 Limulus polyphemus
GACCCCTTGTATTCACTTGTTATATAAAATACTTTTTTAATTACAACTGTATGTCATGGTACAATACATCATAAGTTCATAAAGAATCCGTGTATTCACTTGTTACATAAAATACTGTTATATTACAACAGCATGTCATTGTGCAATACATCATAAGGTCATAAAGACCCCGTGTATTCATTTGTTATATAAAATACAGGTATAATTACAACAACATGTCATAGTACATAACATCATAAGGTCATAAAGACTCCGTGTATTCACTTGTCATATAATATACTGTTCTAATTACAAGAGCATGTCATTGTACAAAACATCTTAAGG
>NW_013875931.1:0-201 GCF_000517525.1 Limulus polyphemus
CTTCCATAGGTTGAAATTTATATAGGTATGTGGAACAATATTTAAAATTAGTTTCCATAGGTTGAAGTTTATGTAGGGGTGTGGAACAGAATTATAATTAGCTTCCATAGGTTGAAGTTTATATAGATATGTGGAACAATATTATAATTAGCTTCCATAGGTTGAAGTTTATATAGGTATGTAGAACAATATTATAATTAA
>NW_013875932.1:0-446 GCF_000517525.1 Limulus polyphemus
AAGACTTTTCTCACTATATTATTGAACTATTTTCAGTTGGAACTAATAATGGCTAGAGACGGCTTGAACGGGTAATGAAGAAAAACTTTAATATAAGTTTAACATAGCAGCAAATGTACAACGTTTCGACAAGGTTTTGTCATCATCAGGTGAAGTTTTCTTCATTACCCATTCAAGCCGTCTCCAGTCATTATTAGTCTCAAAGTGGGTTTCTCGTCATCGAATTTCAGTTGGAAGACTTTTCTCACTATGTTATTGAACTATTTTCAGTAGGAAGACTTTTATCACTATGTTATTGAACTATTTCAGTAGGAAGACTTTCTCTTATTTATTGAACTATTTCAGTAGGAAGACTTTACTCATTATATTATTGAACATTTTCAGTTGGAAGACTTTTCTCACTATATTATTGAACTATTTTCAGTAGGTAGACTTTTCTCACTATA
>NW_013875933.1:0-209 GCF_000517525.1 Limulus polyphemus
CTTTTATGAAAATTCCCAATAGTTATTTCATAATCTCTTATGAAAATTTCGGTTAGTGTCCATTTCATTGTTGTTGTTTTTTCTGTCTCCAATTATATTATCCAACAAAGAATAGCTTTAAAAATAACATCGTTAAACAAAATTCCAATATATAAAAGGCCATCACGTCTTCTTATCAAATAAACTCCACCTTTTGGATTGTTTCTACT
>NW_013875934.1:0-736 GCF_000517525.1 Limulus polyphemus
CACAGTATCGTTAAATCTTGTAGTCTTCTTATTGACAGTACACAGTATCGTTAAATCTTGTGTCTTCTTATTCACAGTAGACAGTATCGTTAAATCTTGTGTGTTTTTATAGATAGTACACAGTATTGCTAAATCTTGTGTCTTCTTATTGACAGTACACAGTATTGTTAAATCTTCCGATACTGTGTACTGTCAATAAGAAGACACAAGATTTAACGATACTGTGTACTGTCAATAAGAAGACACTATATTTAACGATACTGTGTACTGTCATAAAGAAGACACAATATTCAACGATAATGTATACTGTCAGTAAGAAAACACAAGATTTAACAATACTGTGTACTCTCAATAAGAAGACACAAGATTTAACGATACTGTGTACTGTGAATAAGAAGACACAAGATTTAACTATACTTTGTACTGTCAATAAGAAGACACAAGATTTAACGGTACTGTGTACTGTCAATAAGAAGACAAAAAATCTTGTGTCTTCTTATTGACAGTACACAGTATCGACACAAGATTTGAGTTTCTTATTGACAGTACACATTATCGTTATATCTTTTGTGTTCTTATTGACACAGGACACATTATTGTTAAATCTTGTGTTTTCTTACTGACAGTATACATTATCGTTAAATCTTGTGTCTTCTTACTGACAGTACACAGTATTTATAAATCTTGTGTCTTCTTATTGACAGTACACAGTATCGTTAAATCTTATGTCTTCTTA
>NW_013875935.1:0-304 GCF_000517525.1 Limulus polyphemus
GGTGTCGTGAGCTAGACAAGGTATCATTTGTAAGATCAAATCGTCGGTTGTTGTGGTGTTGTGAGCTATATAAGGTATTATCTGTAAGGTTGTTGTGGTGTCGTGAGCTATACAAGGTATTATTTGTAAGGTTGTTGTGGTGTCGTGAGCTATACAAGGTATCATTTGTAAGATCAAATCGTCGGTTGTTGGTGTCGTGAGCTATACAAGGTATCATTTGTAAGATCAAATCGTCGGTTGTTGTGGTGTCGTGAGCTATACAAGGTATCATTTGTAAGATCAAATCGTCGGTTGTTGTGGTGTC
>NW_013875936.1:0-304 GCF_000517525.1 Limulus polyphemus
GACACAAGATTTAACGATACTGTTTACTGTCAATAGGAAGAGACAATATTCGACGATAATATGTACTGTCAGTAAGAAAACACAAGATTTATTAATAATGTGTCCTGTCCATAAGAAGACAGAAGATTTAACGATACTGTGTACTGTCAATAAGAAGACACAAGATTTAACGATACTGTTCACTCTCAATAAGAAGACACACGATTTAGCAATACTGTGTACTATCCATAAAAAGACACAAGATTTAACGATACTGTGTACTGTCAATAAGAAGACACAAGATTTAACGGTACTCTTTACTGTC
>NW_013875937.1:0-654 GCF_000517525.1 Limulus polyphemus
TACACATGATTTAACGATACTGTGTACTATCAATAAAAAGACACAAGTTTTAACAATGCTGTGTACTGTCAATAAGAAGACACAAGATTTAACGATACTGTGTACTATCAATAACAAGCCACAATATTTAACGATACTGTGTACTGTCAATAAGAAGACACAGAATTTAACAATACTGTTCACTGTCGATAAGAAGACACAAGATTTAAAATACTGTGTACTATCAAAAAGAAGATAAGATTTAACAATACTGTGTACTATCACAAACAAATCACGAGATTTAACGATACTGTGTACTGTCAATTTTTTATTGATAGTACACAGTATCGTTAAATCATGTGTCTTCTTATTGACAGTACACATCATTGTTAAAACTTGTTTCTTCAGTACTTCTTATTGTAAATCATGTGTGTACACAGTACCGTTCTTTTTATTGATATTGTTAAAACTTGTGTTTTTTATTGAAAGTACACAGCATTACACAAGATTTAACGATACTGTGTACTATCAATAACAAGCCATAAGATTTAACGATACTGTGTACTACCAATAACAAGCCACAAAATTAACGATTATGTGTACTGTCAATAAGAAGACACAAGATTTAACAATACTGTGTACTGTCAATAAGAAGACACAAGATTTAACAATACT
>NW_013875938.1:0-304 GCF_000517525.1 Limulus polyphemus
TAGGACCCAATAGCTAGTATCGTTCTAGGACCTACTGTTGACTTTCGTCTGCAGCCAATAGGTTTATTAACTCACATTTTTACAACATATCTACATATGTTTGTTTAAGACCGACTGGGTTAAATAGGACCCAATAGCTAGTATCGTTCTATGACCCACTGTTGACTTTAGTCTGTAGCCAGTTTGGTAATTAACTCATATATTTACAATATATCTACACGTGTTTGTTTAAGACCGACTGGATTAAATAGGACGCAATAGCTAGTATCGTTCTGTGACCCACTGTTGACTTTTGTCTGCAGAC
>NW_013875939.1:0-304 GCF_000517525.1 Limulus polyphemus
TAGATCTATAGTCTAAAGATGATTCTGTACTTTAGATTCAGTGGGTTCATTCTATGTTCATTGTTAATACAAGTTAAAACACCAGTAACACTTCCAATACAGATCTACAGATATTGTTCAAAGAGAAATAAATAGATATGAACTTATAACAGAAATGTGACTGTATTTTACAAAGTACTAGTCCACTAGAACAAAGCTAAGACAGGTCACTTTGTAAAGGCCAGTTTTATGCTATTGGATAAGGTAACATGATGTGCACATGCAACTTGTGTGACACAGTTGTTAGTCAGACACGGCTGAAAGG
>NW_013875940.1:0-304 GCF_000517525.1 Limulus polyphemus
GAGTGAGTCTTTAGGCGTAGGTTCAAGTACTGGTGAGTTATGTTTTTTATTATTTGAATAAGTTATTGGATGAGTCTTTAGGCGTAGATTCAAGTACTGGTGAGTTATGTTTTTTATTATTTGAATAAGTTATTGGATGAGTCTTTAGGCGTAGGTTCAAGTACTGGTGAGTTACCTTTGTTATTGTTGGAATAAAGTATTGAGTGAGTCTTTAGGCGTAGGTTCAAGTACTGGTGAGTTATGTTTTTTATTATTTGAATAAGTTATTGGATGAGTCTTTAGGTGTAGGTTCAAGTACTGGTGA
>NW_013875941.1:0-302 GCF_000517525.1 Limulus polyphemus
AGCACAACTTCCCGTAACTTTCTCGGTATAACCGTTTGCCAGGTCGTCACTTTCCCATCTGCAGTTCCCATCTCTGGAGAAGAATACCATCTTCAAGCCTCAACTGGTGCCATTGTGCCCAATAGTTCTTTGTCACAGGGCTTAGACTAGACACCTTCTCCAAGCAGGGCGCAAAACACTTGCTTTTAGGAAATCAATCATTGGCTTCAAATCTTGGTCTTTCTCCTATTCTGCCTTGATTTCTATATTTGGTTCCACTTCACCATCATCAACTCTATCAGTCTGCTTGACTTCAGCTTGAT
>NW_013875942.1:0-409 GCF_000517525.1 Limulus polyphemus
ATCACTGAACCTGGAAGTACCGAATTAGTTATCACTGAACTTGGAAGTACCGAATGAGTTATCGCTGAACTTGGAAGTACCGAATTAGTTATCGCTGAACTTGGAAGTACCGAATTAGTTATCACTGAACTTAGAAGTACCGAATTAGTTATCACTGAACTTAGAAGTACCGAATGAGTTATCACTGAACTTGGAAGTACCGAATGAGTTATCACTGAACTTGGAAGTACCGAATGAGTTATCGCTGAACTTGGAAGTACCGAATGAGTTATCGCTGAACTTGGAAGTACCGAATGAGTTATCACTGAACTTAGAAGTACCGAATGAGTTATCACTGAACTTAGAAGTACCGAATGAGTTATCACTGAACTTAGAAGTACCGAATGAGTTATCACTGAACCTGGAAGTA
>NW_013875943.1:0-303 GCF_000517525.1 Limulus polyphemus
AAGTTCCAGACCACCTAACCCTCCCAGATCAAGAGCAGGATTAAGTTCCAGACCACTTAACCTTCCCAGGTCAAGATCAGGATTAAGTTCCAGACCACTTAACCCTCCCAGATCAGGAGCAGGATTAAGTTCCAGACCACTTAACCTTCCCAGATCAAGATCAGGATCAAGTTCCAGACCACTTAACCCTCCCAGATCAAGAGCAGGATTAAGTTCCAGACCACTTAACCTTCCTAGATCAAGTTCCAGACCACTTAACCTTCCCAGGTCAAGATCAGGATCAAGTTCCAGACCACTTAACCC
>NW_013875944.1:0-345 GCF_000517525.1 Limulus polyphemus
GTGAACTGTATCAGTCCAATTCTAGCACCTAGATGTCTGTCCCTGTGAACTGTATCAGTCCAATTCTAGCACCTAGATGTCTGCCTCTGTGAACTTTATTGGTCCTATTCTAGCACCTAGATGTCTGTCCCTGTGAATTGTATCAGTCCAATTCTAGCACCTAGATGTCTGTCCCTGTGAACTGTATCAGTCCTATTATAGCACCTAGCTGTCTGCCTTTGTGAACTTTATTGGTCCAATTCTACCACCTAGATGTCTGTCCCTGTGAACTGTATTGGTCCTATTCTAGCACCTAGATGTCTGTCCCTGTGAACTAGAATAGGACTGATACAAGCACCTAGATGT
>NW_013875945.1:0-304 GCF_000517525.1 Limulus polyphemus
ACCTGTTGTATTTCTAATATTGATCTACACATGGCAGAGACTTTAAAACCTGTTGTATTTCTAATATTGATCTACACATGGCAGAGACTTTAAAACCTGTTGTATTTCTAATATTGATCTACACATGGCAGAGACTGTAAAACATGTTGTACTTCTAATATTGATCTACACATGACAGAGACTTTAAAACCTGTTGTATTTCTGGGATCGATCTACACATGGCAGAGACTGAAAAACCTGTTGTGTTTCTAGGATCGATCTACACGTGGCAGAGACTGTAAAACCTGTTGTACTTCTAATATGG
>NW_013875946.1:0-342 GCF_000517525.1 Limulus polyphemus
TTTTATACATTCTCTAACGAAGTGTAGAACATCCTAGTATTGTTTTTATACATTCTCTAACGAAGTGTAGAACATCCTAGTATTATTTCCTACATTCTCTAACGAAGTGTAGAACATTCTAGTATTATTTCCTACATTCTCTAACGAAGTGTAGAACATCCTAGTAATATTTCCTACATTCTCTAACGAAGTGTAGAACATCCTAGTATTGTTTCCTACATTCTCTAACGAAGTGTAAAACATCCTAGTATTATTTTATACATTCTCTAACGAAGTGTAGAACATCCTAGTATTGTTTCCTGCATTCTATAACGAAGTGTAGAACATCTAGTATTATTTTCT
>NW_013875947.1:0-485 GCF_000517525.1 Limulus polyphemus
TGACAGAACTGATGTGTAATATTATCTGTTTGTGATATGACAGAACTGATGTGTAATATTATCTGTTTGTGGTATGACAGAACTGGTGTGTAATATTATCTGTTTGTGATATGACAGAACTGATGTATAATATTATCTGTTTGTGATGTGACAGAACTGGTGTGTAATATTATCTGTTTGTGTATGACAGAACTGGTGTGTAATATTATCTGTTTGTGGTATGACAGAACTGGTGTGTAATATTATCTGTTTGTGATGTGACATAACTGATGTATAATATTGTTTGTCTGTGAGGGGACAGAACTGATGTGTAATATTATCTGTTTGTGATATGACAGAACTGATGTGTAATATTATCTGTTTGTGGTGTGACAGAACTGGTGTGTAATATTATCTGTTTGTGGTATGACAGAACTGGTGTGTAATATTATCTGTTTGTGGTATGACAGAACTGATGTGTAATATTATCTGTTTGTGATATGACA
>NW_013875948.1:0-305 GCF_000517525.1 Limulus polyphemus
AGTAAGTAGACAAAAGATTTAACAATACTGTGTACTCTAATAAAGAAGACACAAAAAAATAAAAATATGTACTGTCAAAAAGAAGACACAAGCTTTAACAATACTGTGTACTGTCAATAAGAAGACGAAAGATTTAACAATACTGTGTACTGTCAATAGGAAGACACAAGATTTAACGATACTGTGTACTGTCAATAAGAAGACACAAGATTTAACAATACTGTGTACTGTCAATAAGAAGACACAATATTTAACAAAACTGTGTACTGTCAATAAGTAGACACAAGATTTAACAATACATTGTT
>NW_013875949.1:0-302 GCF_000517525.1 Limulus polyphemus
GTCTACTAGGTAGTATAGTATTTGAATTTATTTTATGTACTGAGGTAAATAACAGTCTACTAAATAGTATAGAAATATCAATATATTTTATGCACTCAACCAAATAATAGTCTACTAATTAGTATAGAACTATCAATTCATTTTATCTTAAAACTGAATAAAATAATAATCTACTAAATAGTATAGAACTATCAATTCATTTTATGTACTGAACTAAAGAATAGTCTACTAAATTGTATAGAACTATCAATTCATTTTATGTACGAAACGGAACAAAATAATAGTCTACTAAATAGTATAGA
>NW_013875950.1:0-302 GCF_000517525.1 Limulus polyphemus
AATGAGGTTCTAACTCTAATATTTATTGTTTATCTATTAGTGGGTGGTAATTTCTGTTTTACCCTGTACTTAAGTTTTTTGAAGGAACATCAAATTTCTGTCAGAAAGCTAACTTCAAGGGGTAATGATAACGTCGTTTATACTATAATTGTGATTTTTTGAAATTACTACTAGTTATTAATAATACTTATAAGAGTGGATACTCCGTTTGAAACTGTCACCTCAGTGAAATTGGTTGACACCATTGTTTAAGTTTTTGAGCTATCGTGTAATAAAAATGAAGCAAAAGAAAGAAGAACAAG
>NW_013875951.1:0-447 GCF_000517525.1 Limulus polyphemus
AAGACTGTTAAACATAAAAATTAAGACCAAAGTAACATATACAGCGACAAATAAATTATAAGTATCATAACACTAAGCTTATTTTCACCATCACCAACTTTTAATTCATTTGTAGACCATGACATTTGGTTAAAATACTAACATTTTAACATGATGCCATCTATTGTTCACACTACATCAAACATTAAAGTTTAATATTAATAACCAAAATTTTAAGAGTAGTCTATTATCAAGTGAAGTTTTCAAAAATGAAATAACTAATTTATATTCCTATTATTTACTTGTAGTGTTATTTACTTCTATTATTGTTTTATTAAACATTCTGCAATCTTTTGTTAAAAAAGTATAAATATGAAATGAGAAAGTGATAAATTTATTTTGTATTCACCATTTCACATAGTACCTCATTGTCCAATTATCACTATTACACAGAATACTTTTACAGTC
>NW_013875952.1:0-304 GCF_000517525.1 Limulus polyphemus
ATAGTCTTATGGATGATTTTCAATTCTGTGTTCATACATATTATTAACAGTAGTTTAAGTAACTAGTACTTTAAACATAGTCTTATGGATGATTTCCGCTTCTGTGTTCATACATATTATTAAAAGTAGTTTAAGTAACTAGTACTTTAAACATAGTCTTATGGATGATTTTCAATTCTGTGTTCATACATATTATTAACAGTAGTTTAAGTAACTAGTACTTTAAACATAGTCTTATGGATGATTTTCAATTCTGTGTTCATACATATTATTAACAGTAGTTTAAGTAACTAGTACTTTTAAC
>NW_013875953.1:0-305 GCF_000517525.1 Limulus polyphemus
TGTACTTAACATTTACTGTGTGGTATAATGGACGTGTACTTAACATATACTGTGTGGTATAATGGACATGTACTAAACATATACTGTGTGGTATAATGGACGTGTACTTAACATATACTGTGTAGTATAATGGACGTGTACTTAACATATACTGTGTGGTATAATGGGCATGTACTTAACATATACTGTGTGGTATAATGGACGTGTACTTAACATATACTGTGTAGTATAATGGACGTGTACTTAACATATACTGTGTGGTATAATGAACATGTACTTAACATATACTGTGTGGTATAATGGGC
>NW_013875954.1:0-304 GCF_000517525.1 Limulus polyphemus
GTACACAGTATTGTTAAATCTTGTGTCTTCTGATTGAGAGTACACAGTATTGTTAAATCTTGTGTCTTCTTATTGAAAGTACACAGTATCGTTAAATCTTGTGTCTTTTTATTGATAGTACACAGTATTGCTAAATCGTGTGTCTTCTTATTGACAGTACACAGTTTTGTTAAATCTTGTGTCTTCTTATTGAAAGACACGGTATTGTTAAATCGTGTGTTTTCTTATTGACAGTACACAGTTTTGTTAAATCTTGTGTCTTCTTATTGAAAGACACAGTATTGTTAAATCTTGTGTCTTTTTA
>NW_013875955.1:0-304 GCF_000517525.1 Limulus polyphemus
AATATTACAGTGTGTTACTGGTGATAGTAGAGAAGGAGGAATATTACACCGTATTAATGGTGATAGTAGAGAAGAAGGAATATTACAGTGTGTTAATGGTGATAGTAGAGAAAAAGGAATATTACACTATGTTAATGGTGATAGTTGAGAAGAAGAAATATTACACCGTATTAATGGTGATAGTAGAGAAGGAGGAATATTACACTATGTTGATGGAGATAGTAGAGAAGAAGGAATATTACAGTGTGTTAATGGTGATAGTAGAGAAGAAGGAATATTACAGTGTGTTACTGGTGATAGTAGA
>NW_013875956.1:0-303 GCF_000517525.1 Limulus polyphemus
TATATGGATGACCATTATCATCTGGAGAGAGAGTGGAAAATGAGTTGTTAATCTACATTAATATATATGGATGACCATTAACATCTGGAGAGAGACTGGAGAAATGAGTTGTTAATCTACATTAATATATATGGATGACCATTAACATTTGGAGAAAGTGGAGAAATGAGTTGTTAATCTACATTAATATATATATGGATGATCAATAACATCTGGAGAGAAAGAGTAGAGAAATGAGTTGTTAATCTACATTAATATATATGGATGACCATTAACATCTGGAGAAAGTGGAGAAATGAGTTG
>NW_013875957.1:0-303 GCF_000517525.1 Limulus polyphemus
GGTACAACTACTCCATGAACACTTATGTATAACTATATTTTACCGAATTTATAACCACCATACTCATCTTTAGCGTTATTTGGTACAACAAATCCACGAAAACCTAGGTGTAACTCTAGTTACTGAATTTAAAACCACCATACTCATCGTTATCTTTATTTGGTACAACAACTCCACGAACACCTAGGTGTAACTCTAGTTACCGAATTTACAACCACTATACTCATCGTTAGCGTTATTTGGTGCAATAACTCCACGAACACCTAGGTGTAACTCTAGTAACCGAATTGGTAACCAACATAC
>NW_013875958.1:0-305 GCF_000517525.1 Limulus polyphemus
GCTATATTGTGTTCCAACAATAAAACTACTGGAAGAAATGGTTTTAAACTTCAAAAGAACTTTCATAAATGCATGTAGTTTAAGAAACATAAAGCCTGTTACTTTTGATAAATTTAGTTTTTTTACATTATGATCTTTAATATCTTAGAAAATTACATTACTTTTTATGTTTTAGTACATTATTTTAAAATCCCTAAAAACCTTTTATCATTCATAAAATGCAAATTTTGTCTATTTTCAATAATCACGTACTCTCCTTATTGTTTCAAGTAATATACAACACCCAAAAAATAATATTTCTAAGT
>NW_013875959.1:0-302 GCF_000517525.1 Limulus polyphemus
ATATCATTAAAGTTCATTAATAATTACTTTTCGAAATTGATAAATCACATTTTAAGTTATTGTAAACAGTAAATATTTATTAACTTTGTGAAATTAGTAAAGTAGAAATGATCATGAAACGAGTTTAAAAGGTAAACTTTGTAAGGTTGGAATTGTTACTGATTTGAATTACTTCCCACCATTACTATAAATATGACAAAAATATCTACTTACAGAATCCGTTCTTATTTCTTTCTTTATTTTGCACAGAAAAAAATCGCCTGACAAAAATTAACAATTATTTTAATAAGTAAATTTTAACC
>NW_013875960.1:0-798 GCF_000517525.1 Limulus polyphemus
GTTAGTGCACCGTCTTCCTATTATGTACTAACGTACCTGTTATGTTAATAAGACAGTGTACTGACCTACCCGTTATGTACTGACCTACCCGTTATGTACTGACCTACCCGTTATGTACTGACGTACCTGTTATGTACTGACGTACCTGTTATGTACTGACGTACCTGTTATGTACTGACGTACCTGTTATGTACTAACGTACCTGTTATGTACTGACCTACCTGTTATGTACTAACGTACCTGTTATGTACTAACGTACCTGTTATGTTAATTAGGTCAGTACACTGCCTTATTAACATAACAGGTAGGTCAGTACACTGCCTTATTAACATAACAGGTAGGTCAGTACACTGCCTTATTAACATAACAGGTAGGTCAGTACACTGCCTTATTAACATAACAGGTAGGTCAGTACACTGCCTTATTAACATAACAGGTAGGTCAGTACATAACAGGTAGGTCAGTACATAACAGGTACGTTAGTGCACCGTCTTACTGACACAACAGGTACGTTAGTGCACCGTCTTACTGACACAACAGGTACGTTAGTGCACCGTCTTACTGACACAACAGGTACGTTAGTGCAACGTCTTACTGACACAACAGGCACGTTAGTGCAACGTCTTATTGACACAACAGGCACGTTAGTGCACCGTCTTACTGACACAACAGGCACGTTAGTGCACCGTCTTACTGACACAACAGGCACGTTAGTGCACCGTCTTACTGACACAACAGGTACGTTAGTGCAACGTCTTACTGACACAACAGGCACGTTAGTGCAACGTCTTACTGACA
>NW_013875961.1:0-424 GCF_000517525.1 Limulus polyphemus
GAAAAGATCAGTCCAAATGGAACGAAGTACTGGTACAAAACGCAGAACCTTCCATAACTCCCTTAAAATGAACCGTAGAAGGGTGGAACTCTGCATATAACATACCAAAGACAAAACCTTCCATAACTCCTTTAAAATGAACCGTAAAAGGGTGAAAATCTGCATATAACTGTGCAACGATAGAGTGTTCCTACATACCTAATTTGGTAAAGAACCATCAATTCAAGACTCTCTGGTAAATAGAAATCGAGAAACAATCAGTAACCAAAAGCTTCACTGCATTACACATACGCTTTCAGTGAAGCCAATAAAAGAGTGAAATCGAGAAACAATCAGTAACCAAAACCTTCACTGCATTACACATACGCTTTTAGTGAAGCCAATAAAAGAGTAACAAAAACGACCACGAAAATCGTAAAACTAA
>NW_013875962.1:0-343 GCF_000517525.1 Limulus polyphemus
TTAAATCTGTTATTTGAATTACTGTCAGTTTATTGTTTAAATCCGTTAGTTGAATTACTGTCAGTTTATAGTTTAAATCTGTTAGTTGAATTACTGTCAGTTTATAGTTTAAATCTGTTAGTTGAATTACTATCAGTTTATTGTTTAAATACGTTAGTTGAATTACTATCAGTTTATTGATCAAACCCGTTATTTGAATTACTGTCAGTTTATTGTTTAAATCCGTCAGTGGAATTACTATCAGTTTGTTGTTTAAATGTATTATTTGAATTACTGTCAGTTTATTGTTTAAATCTGTTAGTTGGAATAAACTGATAGTAATTCTTTTAATACGTTAGTTGAA
>NW_013875963.1:0-326 GCF_000517525.1 Limulus polyphemus
GTTATATTCTGAAACAGAGAAGGGTGTGAGTTATATTCTGAAACAGAGAAGGGTGTGAGTTATATTCTGAAACAGAGAAGGGTGCAAGTTATATTCTGAAACAGAGAAGGGTGCGAGTTATATTTTGAAACAGAGAAGGGTGCGAGTTATATTTTGAAACAGAGAAGGGTGCGAGTTATATTTTGAAACAGAGAAGGGTGCGAGTTATATTTTGAAACAGAGAAGGGTGCGAGTTATATTTTGAAACAGAGAAGGGTGTGAGTTATATTCTGAAACAGAGTATTGTGTAATTTATATTCTGAAACCAGAGAAGGGTGTGAGTTATA
>NW_013875964.1:0-304 GCF_000517525.1 Limulus polyphemus
TTCACTGTCTACAGACAGGTGTTGGTGTTTAACCTCACAATATTCCACATCTATATAACCTTTCACTGTCAGCAGACAGTTGTTGGTGTTCAAGCTCACAATATTTCACATCTATATAACCGTTCACTGTCTGCAGACAGTTGTTGGTGTTCAAGCTCACAATATTCCACATCTATATAACCTTTCACTGTCAGCAGACAGTTGTTGGTGTTCAAGCTCACAATATTCCACATCTATATAACCTTTCACTGTCTGCAGACAGTTGTTGGTGTTCAAGCTCACAATATTCCACATCTATATAACC
>NW_013875965.1:0-657 GCF_000517525.1 Limulus polyphemus
GAATGACTTGTAAGGTAATACTAGCTTCTATCGAAGCTGAATGAATTGTAAGGAAATACTAGCTACTATCTAATCTGGATGAATTGTAAGGTAACACTAGCTACTATCCACGCTGAATGAATTGTAAAGTAATACATGATACTATCCAAGCGGAATGAATTGTAAGATAACACTAGCTACTATCCAAGCTGAATGAATTGTAAGGTAACACTAGCTACTATCCAAGCTGAATGAATTGTAAGGTAACACTAGCTACTATACAAGCTGAATGAATTGTAAGGTAACAATAGCTACTATCCAAGCTTTACCTTACCATTCATTCAGCTTGGATAGTAGCTAGTATTACCTTACAATTCATTCAGGTTTGATAGTAACTAGTATTACCTTACAATTCATCCAGCTTGAATAGTAGCTACTGTTACCTTACAATTCATTCAGCTTGGATAGAAGCTAGTATTCCCTTACAATTCATTCTACTAGCTACTATCCAAGCTGAATGAATGGTAAGGTAACACTAGCTACTATCCAAGCTGAATGAATTGTAAGGTAATACTAGCTACTATCCTATCTGGATGAATTGTAAGGTAATACAAGCTATTATCCCAGCTGAATGAATTGTAAGGTAACACTAGCTACTATTCAAGCTGAATGAATTGT
>NW_013875966.1:0-304 GCF_000517525.1 Limulus polyphemus
CTTGGTAAAACTACTCCATGAACATTTAGGTGAAACTCTAGTTACATAATTTATAACCACCATACTCATCTTTAGCCTTACTTGGTATAACTAATCCATGAACAATTAGGTGTAACTCTAGTTACTGAATTTATAACCAACATACTCGTCTTTAGCCTTACTTGGTACAACTGCTCCATGAACACCTGGTTTAACTCTAGTTAGTGAATTTATAATCAACCTATTCGTCTTTAGCCTTACTTGGTACAACTACTCCATGAAAACCTACGTGTAACTCTAGTTACCGAATTTATAGTCATCATAC
>NW_013875967.1:0-304 GCF_000517525.1 Limulus polyphemus
CTAACATTTAGTTTCAAATACACATGTTAGAAGTTATTTACTGAATTCTTACTAACATTTAGTTTCAAATACACATGTTAGAAGTTATTTACTGAATTCTTACTAACATTTAGTTTCAAGTACACATGCTAGAAGGTATTTATTGAATTCTTACTAACATTTAGTTTCAACTACACATGCTAGAAGGTATTTACTGAATTCATACTAACATTTAGTTTCAAGTACACATGCTAGAAGGTATTTACTGAATTCTTACTAACATTTAGTTTCAAGTACACATGCTAGAAGTTATTTACTGAATACA
>NW_013875968.1:0-304 GCF_000517525.1 Limulus polyphemus
TTATAAAGCTGCATATATGACGTTTGGTAGCTATTCATCAGTTTAGGTCTTATAAAGCTACATATATGCCGTTTGGTAGCTATTCATCAGTTTAGGTCTTCTTATAAAGCTGCATATATGACGTTTGGTAGCTATTCATCAGTTTAGGTCTTATAAAGCTGCATATATGACGTTTGGTAGCTATTCATCAGTTTAGGTCTTCTAATAAAGCTACATATATGACGTTTGGTAGCTATTCATCAGTTTAGGTCTTCTAATAAAGCTACATATGACGTTTGGTAGCTATTCATCAGTTTAGGTCTTC
>NW_013875969.1:0-304 GCF_000517525.1 Limulus polyphemus
GTAGACACACGATTTAACAATACTGTGTACTAACAATAAAAAGACACAAGATTTAACGATACTGTGTACTGTCAATTAGAAGACATAAGATTTAACAAAACTGTTTACTGTCAATAAGTAGACACACGATTTAACAATACTGTGTACTATCAATAAAAAGACACAAGATTTAACGATACTGTGTACTGTCAATAAGAAGACACAAGATTTAACGATACCGTGTACTGTCAATAAGAAGACACAAGATTTAACGATACTGTGTACTATCAATAAGAAGACACAAGATTTAACGATACTGTGTACT
>NW_013875970.1:0-304 GCF_000517525.1 Limulus polyphemus
TACTATCACTTAATAGATACCAATTTTAACTTACTTAGTACTATCACTTAATAGATACCAATTTTAACTTACTTAGCACTATCAATTAATAGATACCAATTTTAACTTACTTAGTACTATCACTTACTAGATACCAATTTTAACTTACTTAGTACTATCACTTAATAGATACCAATTTTAACTTACTTAGTACTATCACTTAATAGATACCAATTTTAACTTGCTTAGTACTATCACTTAATAGATACCAATTTTAACTTACTTAGTACTATCACTTAATAGATACCAATTTTAACTTGCTTAG
>NW_013875971.1:0-304 GCF_000517525.1 Limulus polyphemus
GAATACTTACCTGGAGATGTAAACCTGGTGTTTGATTAGAATATTTACCTGAAGATGTAAACCTGGTGTTTAATTAGAATACTTACCTGGAGATGTAAACCTGGTGTTTCATTAGAATACTTACCTGGAGATGTAAACCTGGTGTTTGATTAGAATACTCACCTGAAGATGTATGCCTGGTGTTTGATTAGAATACTTACCTGGAGATGTAAACCTAGTGTTTGATTAGAATACTTACCTGAAGATGTAAACCTGGTGTTTGATTAGAATATTTACCTGAAGATGTAAACCTGGTGTTTGATTA
>NW_013875972.1:0-304 GCF_000517525.1 Limulus polyphemus
AGGAAGTGAGTGGTTTTGAACAGCTGCCTTCCCGCTCGTCTATCACTAACAGCCCAAGGATAGGAAGTGAGTGGTCTTGAATAGGACCTTCCCGCTGGTCTATCACTAATAGCCCAAGGTTAGGAGGTAAGTGGTTTTGAATAGCTGCCTTCCTGCTGGTCTATCACTAATAGTCCAAGGGGAGGAGGTAAGTGGTCTTGAATAGCTACCTTCCCGCTGGTCTATCACTAATAGTTCAAGAGTAGGAAGTGAGTGGTTTTGAATAGCTACCTTCCCGCTCGTCTATCACTAATAGCCCAAGAGT
>NW_013875973.1:0-304 GCF_000517525.1 Limulus polyphemus
CATTGTTCAAATCCTATCCTATTGGATGCGATTTTAACAAATACTCAGCAAATAGATAAACACACTGTAAATATTACATTGTTCAAATCCTATCATACTGGATGCAATTTTAACAAATTCATAACAATTAGATAAACATATGGTAAGTATTGCGTTGTTCAAATCCTATCCTATTGGATGCAATTTTAACAAATTCATAACAATTAAATAAACATATGGTAAATATTACATTGTTCAAATCCTATCCTATTGGATGCAATTTTAACAAATTCATAACAATTAAATAAACATATGGTAAATATTA
>NW_013875974.1:0-306 GCF_000517525.1 Limulus polyphemus
ATTGTGCTACTTGTGTCACACTAAAAAAGTGTAAACTGTATTACCCTCTTACTATCTAGCGAAACCACAGCCAAGGGAACGGGCTTGGAAAAATCAAGACAGCTGTATTGTGCTACTATGTCACACTAGAAGAGCTGAAAGCTGTATTGTGCTACTTGTGTCATACTAGAAGAGCTGAAAGTTGTATTGTGCTACTTGTGTCACACTAGAAGAGCTGAAAGTTGTATTGTGCTACTTGTGTCATACTAGAAGAGCTGAAAGCTGCATTGTGCTACTTGTGTCACGTTAGAAAGATCTGACAGCTGT
>NW_013875975.1:0-303 GCF_000517525.1 Limulus polyphemus
ATCACTATAGGCCATGATAGGATGGTGTCGATAATGGGATCACTGTCGACCATGATAGGATGGTACCGGTAATAAGATCACTATCGGCCATGATAGGATGGTACCGGTAATAAGATCACTATCGGCCATGATAGGATGGTATCGGTGATAAGATCACTATCGGCCATGATAGGATGGTGTCGATAATGGATCACTGTCGACCATGATAGGATGGTACCGGTAATAAGATCACTATCGGCCATGATAGGATGGTACCGGTAATAAGATCACTATCGGCCATGATAGGATGGTACCGGTAATAAG
>NW_013875976.1:0-303 GCF_000517525.1 Limulus polyphemus
AAAGGCCGACGACTCTGAGAAAGAAAGAGACAAGGTGAATTATAGATCAAGAAGCTTTACAAGTAACTGGCAGATTATAATCTTATGGAAAATATAGGTAATCAAAGTCTGCGAGTGATATGGGTTGTATGAAGATTCCACTCCTGCGTAGAAGCCTGGTCTAGGTAGGGTCTATGGAGACGTTGGGCTTATATTTCGTTAACAATGCGTTGATTTCGCGTAAGGAAAAATCCTTTGGGATCCCGTCGATAATGATGAGGGAGACTGAAGCGTTGGATGGGGAGAACGATAGTCCCGCGAAAA
>NW_013875977.1:0-369 GCF_000517525.1 Limulus polyphemus
CTTTGTCGTAGGTGACTCAATGTCTTCTTAATTCCGAGATGTTCTCCTGTTAAATTATCATGGGATTGACGCAGCACAACTTCCCGTAACTTCCTCGGTATAACTGTTTGCCAAGTCGTCACTTTCCCATCTCCGGACAAGAATACCATCTTCAAGCCTCAACTGGTCCCATTGTGCCCAATAGTGCTTTGTCACTGGGCTTAGACTAGACACCTTCTCCCAAGCAGGGCGCAAAACAGTTATTTTTAGGAAATCAATCATTGGCTTCAAATCTTGGTCTTTCTCCTGTTCTGCTTTGATATATTGTATTTAGTTCCACTTCATCATCATCAACTTTTTCAGTCGGCTTAACTTCAGCCAAATGGCACC
>NW_013875978.1:0-303 GCF_000517525.1 Limulus polyphemus
TTTGTTTTAATAAGCTCAAGATAAATAAAAAATGGAAACTTAAAAACCTGCAAATAGAGATCGTAAAAAAAGTAATCAAACAAGGCTGGAAATATTGTAGACGTTATTTACTCAAACTACAAACCCCTAGTTGGGCTCCATGTTGTTACTCAGAATTACATTTGTATGTATGGGCAAAGGATTATTTGATACGGTAGCTAACTTTATACATTGTAATGATAATAGCTAGCTAGTAGCTAGCTGATACAGTTCATGATGATTTACTGTAGCTATTGACTATTTAATCGCATTAGTTCGAGATTC
>NW_013875979.1:0-303 GCF_000517525.1 Limulus polyphemus
GCCATATTTTTTATTATTAGCAATACCAGTCGTGGGTCGCGTATACCCGATTCAATTTTATTACTCATCAGGATCTCTACGAGCCTACTCTCAAATTGAAATTCTTTCAGGCAGGATTAAAGTAAATTAATCTATGAGACCTTGGGCATGGTCAAATACATCAATCGAAAGGGTTTGACCTCCTGAGTCCAAAACTGTAATTAGATCTCAAAGCGGTCAAGAGATGACGGAGCCATGAGCTAAAAGTTATATTTAGAAAACAACAACAAAACAACTACGGAGCCGTTCTCAGGCCTGGCATGG
>NW_013875980.1:0-303 GCF_000517525.1 Limulus polyphemus
ATGGTATAAAAAAACCGCTAAACTATACCATTGAAATAAAAAAACTGTTCAAGTAGAATAGTGGCACAAAAATCGCTTAGCTGAATTAGAGACATAAAAAACCGTTCAGCTACACCAATGGTATAAAGAAACCGCTAAACTATACCATTGAAATAAAAAACTGTTCAAGTAGAATAGTGGCACAAAAATCGCTTAGCTGAATTAGAGACATAAAAAACCGTTCAGCTACACCAGAGACATTAAAATAATATTCACCAGTGACATAACACCGTTCATTCACACCAGTGACATAAAAAATCGTTC
>NW_013875981.1:0-302 GCF_000517525.1 Limulus polyphemus
GTAAAACATTATCTCTATAGGTGTGGGAGATGAGTTAGCAAACTGGATAGAAGAATGGCTGGATGAGAGTTGTTACAAGTGGAATTCAGTCAAACTGGGTTAATGTCACAAGTGGGGTACCTCAGGGGTCAGTCTTAAGACCTTTGCTCTTTTTGATTAACATCAATGATATAGATGAAGGAATATTCAATGAATTACTTAAATTTGCAGATGATATTAAGGTCTTGGGTGTTGCTAGCTGTGAAGAGGATGCTGCTGATTTACAAAAGGATTTAGATCATTTAGTGAGTTGGGCAAATAAA
>NW_013875982.1:0-303 GCF_000517525.1 Limulus polyphemus
GGAGATAGTGTACAGTATGTAGAGTATTTACCACACCAGGGATAAGGTACACTATGTAGAGTATTTTCTGTACCTGGATAGGGTACAATATGTAGAGTATTTACTGCACCTGGGATAGGATACAGTATATAGAGTATATACTACACCACGGATAGGGTACACTATGTAGAGTATTTACTACACCAGGAATAGAGTACACTATGTAGAGTATTTACGACACCTGGGAAAGGTACACAATATCGAGTATTTACCACACCAGGGATAGGGTACAGTATGTAGAGTATTTACTACACCAGAGATAAG
>NW_013875983.1:0-299 GCF_000517525.1 Limulus polyphemus
GTAATTGTATTACCAGATTTGTCGCTAAGCAGCTTAAATTACTCAACAATCGATAGAAACCTGTTAGAAAAATTAAACTGTCTTAGCTGAAGATGACTCCTTACATTCCTTCCCTCCCAAAGAAAGCGCTTCTACATTTAACATAACATTTTAGGACAACATGAGACCTATTGGTCCACCTTGGCTGTTCCATCCTCTAAACTAAACTAAAACTATTAATAAATAACTTTTCCAAAAATAATCTCAAAGCTAACCGTTATCATTCATACAGTTATCAAACTTTCTCTTAAACTCACTGT
>NW_013875984.1:0-302 GCF_000517525.1 Limulus polyphemus
GTGCGTGTTGGTGACACTACATTCCAACTATAGCTTTTTTTGTTGCTTAGCAACAAAAATATTACCTAATATTGTTGTTTGTCTATATACTCAAAGTTTAAAATAAAATTTATAGACAATAATTTTATGCACTTAGCTCTAAGCTAGGTGATCCCACACTACGTATTTACTTTAAGCTTATTATATCAACAGTCACTACACTTATAGCCCGGCATGGCCAGGTGGATAAGGCGCTCGACTCACAATCTGAGGGTCGCGGGTTCGAATCCGCATCCCACCAAACATGCTCGCCCTCTCAGCCA
>NW_013875985.1:0-303 GCF_000517525.1 Limulus polyphemus
TTTACCAGTACCTAAATAAAGTACTTATACATCATTCACAGGTAAGAAACAATACCTTCAGTTACATATCTTCATATATGTAATGTGAGCTGATTCATTTAGAGCTCTGTTCTCAGGAACCCTTCCTGAGCACTAAATAGGGTATTACTGCAATTTAATCTGTGTGTGTTTTACTTTTTATTTAAATTTAAAGCTTAGAATCAAGTTCAAAAGACTTTTGTAAAATAATATTTCTGTGCTGTGATGTACATTCGTATTTAGAGAGACAGTTAAAACAAAGTTTGATAAATGAAAAACTTAGTA
>NW_013875986.1:0-302 GCF_000517525.1 Limulus polyphemus
CGAAGTTACGGAAAAATCAATTAACAAACGGAGACGTAACAAATTGGTGTCAGAAAGTGGGACAAAAAAAATGGAAACGAGAAGCGGCAAATCAAACTACAGCATAGCAGACTTGATGGCTGCAATACAAGAGCAGCAAAAGAAACAAGAAGAAAGAGAAGCGAAATTACAACAGTTGTTAGAGGAAAAAGAAAAGAAACAAGAAGAACGAGAAGAGAAATTACAACAGTTGTTAGAGGGAAAAGAAAAGAAACAAGAAGAACGAGAAAATAAACAAGAAAAGAAATAAGAAGAACGAGAAA
>NW_013875987.1:0-302 GCF_000517525.1 Limulus polyphemus
CAGATCTTACAACTATAATTTCCTATATTCCCTGTGTCTTGTCATCATTGTCCAATACTAACAGATCTTATAACTCAGTTTTTATTTATTCCTTGTGTTTTGAATCATTGTCCAATACGAACAGATCTTACAACTCTGATTTCCTTTATTCCTTGTGTCGTGAATCATTATCCAATACTAACAGATCTTACAACTCCGATGTCTTTTATTCCTTGTGTCTTGAATCATTGTCCAATACGAACAGATCTTACAACTATAATTTCCTATATTCTCTGTGTCTTGAATCATTGTCCAATACTAAC
>NW_013875988.1:0-303 GCF_000517525.1 Limulus polyphemus
AGATCGTCTAACGGGAAGTATAGATACCATAATAAAGATGCAACAAGATCGTCTAACGGGAAGTATAGATACCATAATAAAGATGTAACAAGATTATCCAAAGGGAAGTATAGGTAACATAATAAAGATGTAACAAGGTCGTCCAACGGGAAGTATAGGTACCATAACAAAGATGTAATGAGATCAGCCAACGGGAAGTATAGATACCATAATAAAGATGTAACAAGATCATCCAACGGGAAGTATAGGTAACATAATAAAGATGTAACAAGGTCGTCCAACGGGAAGTATAGGTACCATAAC
>NW_013875989.1:0-303 GCF_000517525.1 Limulus polyphemus
GTAATTAGTGTTTCCTATATAACTCAGTAAAGGAGTTTATTAGTGTTTATACAACTCACTAATTAGTGTTTCTTGTAAAACTCATTAAAGGAGTTTATTAGTGTTTGTACAACTCATTAAAGGAGTTTATTAGTCTTTATATGACTCAGTAGTTAGTGTTTCCCATATAACTCAGTAAAGGAGTTTATTAGTGTTTATATAACTCAGTAAAGGAGTTTATTAGTGTTTATATAACTCAGCAAAAGAATTTCTTTGTGTCTATATAACTCAGTAATTAGTGTTTCCTATATAACTAAATAAAGG
>NW_013875990.1:0-302 GCF_000517525.1 Limulus polyphemus
AAAGTTGCTTATCTACAAAGGTGGCGGTGAAAGGGTTGAACTACAGCATGTGTCTTCTTGTTTCTATCGATCATCTAAAAATACACCAGGCTCTAAGAAAGTTGCTTATAATCTCCTCATTGGATTTGTTACACAATGGAGGATGGACGTGAGCGAAAACAAAAATCATTAAAGTCGGATTTTTTTAATCACAAAGAGAAGCGTAGCTAGGCTTTGGGTACACGGGCTTCGTGCCCCTATCCACAGTTGGTGTCTTGAAAAATCAGAATAGAAAACCATAATCGACATCATACTGAAATGAC
>NW_013875991.1:0-540 GCF_000517525.1 Limulus polyphemus
AACAGGTATAGTGTGGTTGATATATTGTTGTACACATTAGATATAGCAGGTATAGTATGATTGATATATTGTTATACACATTAGATATAACAGGTATACATGGTTGATATATTGTTGTACACATTAGATATAGCAGGTGTAGTGTGGTTGATATATTGTTATACACATTAGATATAGCAGGTATAGTGTGGTTGATATATTGTTATACACATTAGATATAGCAGGTATAGTGTGGTTGATATATTGTTGTATACATTAGATATAACAGGTATAGTGTGGTTGATATATTGTTGTACACATTAGATATAGCAGGTATAGTGTGGTTGATATATTGTTATACACATTAGATATAGCAGGTATAGTGTGGTTGATATATTGTTATACACATTAGATATAGCAGGTATAGTGTGGTTGATATATTGTTATACACATTATATATAAAAGGTATAGTGTGGTTGATATATTGTTGTACAGATTAGATATAGCATGGTTGATATATTGTTGTACAGATTAGATATAGCATGGTTGATATAATGTTAT
>NW_013875992.1:0-301 GCF_000517525.1 Limulus polyphemus
TTGACCAAATAACGCTAAAAATGAGTATGGTGATTATAAATTCGGTAACTAGAGTTACACCTAGGTGTTCGTGGAGTTGTTGTGCCAAATAACGCTAAAGATGAGTATGGTGGTTACAAATTAGGTAACTATAGTTATACCTAGGTGTTCGTGTAGTTGTTGTACCAAGTAAGGCTAAAGATGAGTATGGTGGTTATTAATTCGGTAACTAGAGTTACTTTTTGGTGTTCATGTAGGAGTCGTACCAAGTAAGGCTAAAGATGAGTATGGTGGTTATAAATTCGGTAACTAGAGTTACACC
>NW_013875993.1:0-303 GCF_000517525.1 Limulus polyphemus
CATGAGTATCTTTATGGTGTATGGGCTATATATGTAGCACAATGTGTATAAACAGAAATAACATGAGTATGTTTATGGTGTACGGGCTATATATGTAGCACGATGTGTATAAACAGAAATAACATGAGTATCTTTATGGTCTACGGGCTATATATGTAGCACAATGTGTATAAACAGAAATAACATGAGTATGTTTGTGGTATACGGGCTATATATGTAGCACGATGTGTATAAACAGAAATAACATGAGTATCTTTATGGTCTACGGGCTATATATGTAGCACAATGTGTATAAACAGAAAT
>NW_013875994.1:0-303 GCF_000517525.1 Limulus polyphemus
GACATTGACATCATGTAAAACTGTACTCAATGTTGATGACATTGACAGCATGTAAAGTTCTACTTAATGTTGATGACATTGACAGCATGTAAAGTTCTACTCAATGTTGATGACATTGACAGCATGTTAAGATCTACTCAATGTTCATGACATTGATATCATGTAAAGCTCTATTCAATGTTCATGACATTGACATCATGTAAAGTTCTACTCAATGTTCATGGCATTGACATCATGTAAAGTTCTACTCAATGTTCATGACATTGACATCATGTAAAGTTCTACTTAATGTTCATAACATTG
>NW_013875995.1:0-303 GCF_000517525.1 Limulus polyphemus
CCTATGTTATGTATATATGATACTACAGTAATTGATACTGATATTTACCTATGTCATATATATATGATACTATAGTAATATATATTGATATTTAACTATGTTATATATATATATATATGATACTACAGTAATTGATACTGATATGTACCTATGTTATTTACATATGATACTACAGTAATTGATACTGATATTTACCTATGTTATGTATATATGATACTACAGTAATTGATACTGATATTTAAGTATGTTATATATATATGATACTACAGTAATTGATACTGATATTTACCTATGTTATGTATA
>NW_013875996.1:0-304 GCF_000517525.1 Limulus polyphemus
ATTCATAGATATACATCATAAGGTGTGTTCTACGTAACGTGATTCATACATATACATCATAAGGTGTGTTCTACTTAACGTGATTCATACATATATATCATAAGGTGTGTTCTACTTGACGTGATTCATACATATACACCATAAGGTGTGTTCTACTTAACGTTATTCATACATATACATCATAAGGTGTGTTCTACTTAACGTGATTCATACATATACATCGTAATGTGTGTTCTACTTAACGTGATTCATACATATACATCATAATGTGTGTTCTACTTAACGTGATTCATACATATACATC
>NW_013875997.1:0-303 GCF_000517525.1 Limulus polyphemus
AGTATACTTACATAGAAGTAGTTACATGGACATACAACAGACGGTACTAGTATATTTATATAGAAGTAGTTACATGTACATACAACAGACAGTACTATTATATTTATATAGAAGTAGTTACATGGACATACAACAGACGGTACTAGTATATTTATATAAAAGTAGTTACATGGACATACAACAGACAGTACTATTATATTTATATAGAAGTAGTTACATGGACATACAACAGACAGTACTACTATATTTATATAGAAGTAGTTACATGGACATACAACAGACAGTACTACTATATTTATATAG
>NW_013875998.1:0-302 GCF_000517525.1 Limulus polyphemus
ATACGTGATATAGTCAGTCCGCTATTCTTCACATGTTTAATACTTGATATAGTCAGTCCGCTATTCTTCACGTGTTTAATACGTGATATAGTCAGTCCGCTATTCTTCACGTGTTTAATACTTGATATAATCAGTCCGATATTCTTCACGTGTTTAATACGTGATATAGTCAGTCGGCTATTCTTCACGTGTTTAATACGTGATATAGTCAGTCCGCTATTCTTCACGTGTTTAATACGTGATATAGTCAGTCCGCTATTCTTCACGTGTTTAATACTTGATATAATCAGTCCGCTATTCTT
>NW_013875999.1:0-303 GCF_000517525.1 Limulus polyphemus
AGGCAGGTCCACCCAGATACTGGAATCTCCAGCAAAACTATGTCCATCATGAACAGCTTCGTGAACAACATTTTTGAGAGAATCGTCTCCAAAGCTTCTCACCTGACCCACTACAGTAAGCAATCAACTATCACGAGCAGGGAGATCCCAGACTGCAGTACGTTTGCTTTTACCTGGAGAGTTGGCTAAACACACCATCTTCAAAGCGACCAAGCCTGTGACCAAGTACACCAGTTCCAAGTAATATGTTCTTCTTCTTTTTTCATCTTGATCTTCCCTCTTTTGTCTTTGTCTCAACTCATC
>NW_013876000.1:0-304 GCF_000517525.1 Limulus polyphemus
AATAAAAATGTAGTCTAATAAGATGTACAATAAAAGTGTAGTTTAATAAGATGTCCAACAAAAATGTAGTCTAATAAGATGTACAATAAAAGTGTAGTCTAATAAAATGTACAATAAAAATGTAGTTTAATAAGATGTCCAACAAAAGTGTAGTCTAATAAGATGTCCAATAAAAATGTAGTCTAATAAGATGTACAATAAAAATGTAGTCTAATAAGCTGTCCAACAAAAGTGTAGTCTAATAAGATGTCCAATAAAAATGTAGTCTAATAAGATGTACAATAAAAATGTAGTTTAATATGAT
>NW_013876001.1:0-303 GCF_000517525.1 Limulus polyphemus
ATCCAGACTAGAAAGAAGACTTTATATTGCTTGTAAGTTTGTGAAACTTTTGTCTATAAATCATTGTTTGTAATAACTGTTATTGTAAATTGTATTGTTGTGTGTATATTAAAACGTATTTGTATAAAACAAAACTGTGTGTATCAATCTTGTTGGCAAATATTATAAACTGAATATATCGGCTTTTATTTAACTACTAAATTTAAATTATCACTTAACTCAATTTCAGACCATTTGACATTCTAATACGTAACAGTTGTTGTTATCATTTAACCAAACAATGTTGTTATAATATAATTAAAC
>NW_013876002.1:0-303 GCF_000517525.1 Limulus polyphemus
AAAAGACTTATGATTTAACGATACTGTGTACTGTCAATAAGAAGACACAAGATTTAACGATACTGTGTACTGTCAATAAGAAGACACAAGATTTTACGATACTGTGTAGTTTCAATAAGAAGAAACAAGATTTAACAATACTGTGTACTCTCAATAAGAAGACACAAAATTTAACAATACTGTGTACTGTCAATAAAAAACACAAGATTTAACAATACTGTGTACTGTCAATAAGAAGACTCGAGATTTAACAATAGTGTGTACTGTCAATAAGAAGACACAAGATTTAACAAAACTGTGTAC
>NW_013876003.1:0-301 GCF_000517525.1 Limulus polyphemus
TATCGTTAAATCTTATGTCTTGTTATTGAAAGTACACAGTATCGTTAAATCTTGTGTCTTCTTAGTGACAGTACACAGTATCGTTATATCTTGTGTCTTCTTATTGACAGTACACAGTATACGCTAAATCTTGTGTCTTCTTATTGACAGTACACAGTATCGTTAAATCTTGTGTCTTCTTATTGACAGTACACAGTATCGTTAAATCTTGTGTCTTCTTATTGAGAGTAGAGTAGTATTGTTAAATCTTGTGTCTTCTTATTGATAGTACACAGTATCGTTAAATCTTGTGTATTCTATT
>NW_013876004.1:0-303 GCF_000517525.1 Limulus polyphemus
GTCCAGATCCTGTGGTATTCCAGTCATTAATTAATAGAATTAATCCCATACAGATCCTGTGGTATTCCAGTCATTAATTAATGGAATTAATCCCATACAGATCCTGTGGTATTCCAGTCATTAATTAATGGAATTAATCTCATACAGATCCTGTCGTATTCCAGTCATTAATTAATGGAATTAATCCCATATAGATCCTGTGGTATTCCAGTCATTAATTAATGGAATTAATCCCGTACAGATCCTGTGGTATTCCAGTCATTAATTAATGGAATTAATCCCGTCCAGATCCTGTGGTATTCC
>NW_013876005.1:0-302 GCF_000517525.1 Limulus polyphemus
GTTTGTACTTACCATATATATATATATCGATGTAAATGTTTAATCAGTAGTTTTTTTACCATATATATATATCGATTTGAATTTTTAATCAGAAGTTTTTATTTACCATATATATATATATCGTTGTGAATTTTTAATCAGAAGTTTTTATTTACCATATATATATATCGATGAGAATGTTTAATCAGGAGTTTTTGTTTACCTTATATATATCGAAGTGAATGCTTAATCAGAAGTTTTATTTACCATGTATATGTATATCGTTCAGAATGTTTAATCCGAAGATTTTATTTACCATATAT
>NW_013876006.1:0-304 GCF_000517525.1 Limulus polyphemus
ACTAGCCAATTATCTAGTAGAACACTCTTCCTACAAACATTGTGTTGTAGTGAGACTAGCCAGTTATCTAGTAGAACACTCTTCCTACAAACATTGTGTTGTAGTGAGACTAGCGAGTTATCTGGTAGAACACTCTTCCTACAAACATTGTGTTGTAGTTAGACTAGCCAGTTATCTGGTAGAACACTCTTTCTACAAACATTGTGTTGTAGTGAGACTAGCCAGTTATCTGGTAGAACACTCTTCCTACAAACATTGTGTTGTAGTGAGACTAGCCAGTTATCTGGTAGAACACTCTTCCTAC
>NW_013876007.1:0-303 GCF_000517525.1 Limulus polyphemus
ATATGCTAAGAAATTTATAAATCAAATCTTTACACAAACACGTAATTTTTAAGAATGTCTTATAATTACAAATATAGTTTCTATAACTTCAAAATAATGTTATAATGTGACGGTCAATCCCTCTATTCGTTGGTAAAAGAGTAACCCAAGAGTTGGCGATGGGTGGTGATGACTAGCTGCCTTCCCTCTAGTCTTACACTGCTAAATTAGGGACGGCTAGCGCAGAGAGCCCTCGTGTAGCTTGGCGCGAAATTCACAACGAACAATCATTACTTCGGTTTTTATCTTAGTATTCCTACTAAC
>NW_013876008.1:0-304 GCF_000517525.1 Limulus polyphemus
AGAGAAATAAATACATTACCATACACAGGATCCAAGCATGTTACCAACACGTGTACCAATTAAACAATCTCAGTTGTTCTGTGAAACTTAATATGTTACCTGGCTCATCTTTTGAGTCTGTGTTACTCCAAACAAATTCAAATGTGGAACATTCTACCTGGTTCGTTTATTGGTTCTGTGTTACTCCGAACAAATTCAAATGTGGAATATTCTACCTGGTTCGGTTATTGGTTCTGTATTACTCCAAACAAATTCAAATGTGGAACATTCTACGTGGTTCGGTTATTGGTTCTGTGTTACTACG
>NW_013876009.1:0-302 GCF_000517525.1 Limulus polyphemus
TCACACATTATATATTAGATGAAGAAAACAATTATGTTGTGGTATTGTACATTGTAACATGAAAACATGTTAGCACATATCGGTTTACAAAATCACACATTATATATTAGATGAAAAAAATTATGTTGTGGTAGTGTACATTGTAACATGAATACATGTTAGCACATATCGGTTTACAAAATCACACATTATATATTAGATTAAGAAAACAATTATGTTGTGGTAGTGTACTTTGTAACATGAAAACATGTTAGCACATATCGGTTTACAAAATCACACATTATATGTTAGATGAAGAAAAC
>NW_013876010.1:0-302 GCF_000517525.1 Limulus polyphemus
ATTATCTTTATTGATGCAGCCAATATAGTGGAGTATTATCTTGATTGACACAGCCAATATAGTGGAGTATTATCTTGATTGATGCAGCCAATATAGTGGAGTATTATCTTGATTGACACAGCCAATATAGTGGAGTATTATCTTGATTGATGCAGCCAATATAGTGGAGTATTATCTTGATTGATGCAGCCAATATAATGGTGTATTACTTTAATTATTGCAGCCAATATAATGATGTATTATCTTAATTGATTCAGCCAATATAATGGTGTATTACTTTAATATTGCAGCCAATATAATGA
>NW_013876011.1:0-303 GCF_000517525.1 Limulus polyphemus
GTTGGTATTACCATTAGTTATGTGACGACAATATTCCTCCACTGATCATACGTCTAATCTTACCAATATGTAGAATATCATGGTTTCGTTGGTATTACCATTAGTTATGTGACGACAATATTCCTCCACTGATCATATGTTCAGTCTTACCAATATGTAGAATATCATGGTTTCGTTGGTGTTACCATTAGTTATGTGACGACAATATTCCTCCACTGATCATATGTTCAGTCTTACCAATATGTAGAATATCATGGTTTCGTTGGTGTTACCATTAGTTATGTGACGACAATATTCCTCCAC
>NW_013876012.1:0-300 GCF_000517525.1 Limulus polyphemus
ATTGTTTTTCGATTTCTTGTTACCAGAGGGTCCTAAATTGATGATTCTTCACCAAATTCGGTATGTAGGTACACTTTAACTTTGCGTAGTAATATGCAGAGTTTTACCTTCCTACTGTTTGTTTTAAAGGAGTTATGGAAGGTTTTGCGTTTTGTACCAGTACGTCGTTCCATTTGGACGGATCTTCTCGAAATTTTTTCAGTAAGGTTCGTTCATACTTGCGAATTTCTATGCAAAATTCTAGCCTTCTATTGTCATTTTTGCGACTTTTGTGGTCGTTTTATGTTACTCTTTTATGGC
>NW_013876013.1:0-303 GCF_000517525.1 Limulus polyphemus
TTTCTTTTTCCTCCAACCACTGCTGTAATTTCTTTTCTTTTTCCTCCAACAACTGCTGTACTCTCTCTTCTTGTTTAATTTCTCTCTTCTTGTTTATTTTCTTTCTCCTCCAATAGCTGTTGTAATCTCTCTTCTTGTTTATTTTGCTGTTCGAGCTGCCACCGTTGCAGGTTTTCTTGCAACTGCTGTAATCTCTCTTCTTGTTTATTCTCTCGTTCTTCTTGTTTCTTTTCTTTTTCCTCCAACAACTGCTGCACTCTCTCTTCTTGTTTAATTTCTTTCTCCTCCAATAGCTGTTGTAAT
>NW_013876014.1:0-341 GCF_000517525.1 Limulus polyphemus
TATTATGTCGCGTCATAAGCTAAATAAAATAGAACTTTCACTCATTCAGAGTAAGCATAATCCAAAAGGTGGGGTTTATTTTGTAATAAGACGTAATGATCTGCTAAAAGTGGGTGATTTGGGTTGAATAATCTTATATTTAAAGCCCTACTTTTGTTTATTATACCTGAAGGAAAAAAGAAAATCGAAGCTCGCCTATTTTGATATAGGATTATGGAATAAATATTTGGAATTTCGATAAAAGGATGTTTATTCTGAATAGTACACATCAAGGGCATATTTGTATTGAAATATGAAGAAAAATAAATTTTTTCAAAATTTTAGCAAAACATGAAAGCTAT
>NW_013876015.1:0-302 GCF_000517525.1 Limulus polyphemus
TGGTTTTAGTCAGTTTTCAACTATATTTGGTCGACTGTTATAACAGACTTTTAATCTTCCTTCCTCCAGATTTTGTTGACATTGATAAGGGTCTTTTTAGTTCGTTTCCACTAGATTTTCTTGACTTTGAAAACGTGTTTTTAGTTTTCTTCCACTCTAATTTTGTCGACTTTCATAACTGTCTTTTTGGGCCTTCTTAGACTAGATATTTTCGACTGTGATAGAGGTATTTTTAGTCTTTGTTACACTATATTTTAATGACTTTCATAATGGTATTTTAATCCTTCTTAAACTTTTTTTGT
>NW_013876016.1:0-303 GCF_000517525.1 Limulus polyphemus
CACAAAACAACCTCTACTAGGAGATGACTACACAAAACAACCTCTACTAGGAGATGGCTACACAAAACAACCTCTACTTGGAGATGACTACACAAAACAACCTCTACTAAGGAGATAGACTACACAAGACAACCTCTAGAATACATCTTTTATTCAAATACATTCAGATATATATTTTTAATTTCCATGCTAGTTTCTGCGTAGTCAATTAATCACACTACATTCAAAACATTTGTAAATCGTAACCCTTAGTGGCCTATAATTGCCTTATCTTGTCAGTTATTATAATATTTTAAAGGTAAT
>NW_013876017.1:0-304 GCF_000517525.1 Limulus polyphemus
CCATCTATTCAGAAATAACTGAACTTTCTAGTATTTTTCTTAATTGTTTCTCAATCTATTGTGAGATAACTGTACTTTGAAGAATCTTTTTTACATCTATAGAAAGATAACAAAATTTCTAACTATTTTTTCTCAATTTTTTTCTCCGTGTATTGGCAGATAACTGAACTTCTAAGTATTTCTTCTTCATCTATTCAGAAATAACTAAACTTCCAAGTATTTTTTTCTCAACTTTTTCCTCAATCTATTGAGAGATAACTGAACTTCCAAGTATTTTTTCTTAATTTTTTCTCTATGGATTGAG
>NW_013876018.1:0-303 GCF_000517525.1 Limulus polyphemus
ATAAAAAACAGCTTGACAAGCTTCTTTAATTTTTAAAACTAGAAATGATGAAGTTAGTTATAACACATGGATAATAAAAAACAGCTTGACAAGCTTCTTTTAGTTTTTAAACTAGAAATGATGAAGTCAGTAATAACACAAGGATAATAAAAAAACAGCTTGACAAGCTTCTTTTAGTTTTTAAACTAGAAATGATGAAGTCAGTTATAACACATGGATAATAAAAAACAGCTTGACAAGCTTCTTTTAGTTTTAAACTAGAAATGATGAAGTCAGTTATAACACATGGATAATAAAAAACAG
>NW_013876019.1:0-303 GCF_000517525.1 Limulus polyphemus
AAATAGAAGGGTTTAACATTGTTCTTATCAATCTAAAGATAAATAGAAGGGTTTAACATTGTTCTTATCAATCTAAAGATAAATAGAAGGATTTAACATTGTTGTTATCAATCTAAAGATAAATAGAAGGATTTAACATTGTTGTTATCAATCTAAAGATAAATAGGAGGATTTAACATTGTTCTTATCAATCTAAACCTAAATAGAAGGAATTAACATTGTTCTTATCAATCTAAAGATAAATAGAAGGAATTAACATTGTTCTTATCAATCTAAAGATAAATAGAAGGATTTAACATTGTT
>NW_013876020.1:0-302 GCF_000517525.1 Limulus polyphemus
TATGAAATAACTATTAGAGATTTCGATAAAAGGATCTCTAATTTGAAAGTCTTACATCAAGGGCATCTTTTTGTTGAAATATGAAGAAAATCTATTTTTTTCAAAATTTGGGAAAAAACATGGACCTTTGGTTTTAGGTGAAAATACGAATTTTTTAGGAAAATGGAAAAAAGTGTTTTTTTGACGCAAAATTAATAGAAAAATACCCGATAGTGCTTAATTTGTCAGAAAACACAAAATTGAAACATTATAGCATTGACGAAAAACATTATCTCACTATAAATGCTAAAAAATGAACTTTC
>NW_013876021.1:0-302 GCF_000517525.1 Limulus polyphemus
GAGGGCATCTTTGTATTGAAATATGAGGAAAAACAATTTTTTTCAAAAATTTGGACAAAAACATGGGTGAAAATATGAATTTTTTTCGAAAATAGAAAAAAGTTGGTTTCTGACGCAAAATTAATAGAAAAATATCGGATAGTGCTTAATACGTCGTAACACACCACAATACTCATCCTCTAAATGTATTTAACCAACCACAATGCTCATCCTATAAATGTGGTTAACACCCCAACACTTATATTCTAAATGTGTCTAACACACCACAATACTCACCGTTTTAAATGTTTCTAACACACCAC
>NW_013876022.1:0-303 GCF_000517525.1 Limulus polyphemus
ATAAAGGCGTCATAATCAGGTAGTTGACAACATGATTTAACATAAAGATGTCATAATCAGGTAGTTCACAAAATGATTTAACATAAAGACGTCATAATCAGGTAGTTGACAACATGATTTAACATAAAGATGCCATAATCAGGTAATTCACAAAATGATCTAACATAAAGATGTCATAATCAGGTAGTTCACAAAATGATTTAACATAAAGACGTCATAATCAGGTAGTTCACCAAATGATTTAACATAAAGATGTCATAATCAGGTAGTTCACCAAATGATTTAACATAAAGATGTCATAAT
>NW_013876023.1:0-302 GCF_000517525.1 Limulus polyphemus
GTAATGTACCATGTGTGATACTAGGGTAATGTACCGTGTGTTATACTAGGGTATTGTACCATGTGTGATACTAGGGTAATGTACCATGTGTTATACTAGGGTAATGTATCGTGTGTGATACTAGGGTATTGTACCTTGTGTGGTACTAGGGTAATGTACCATGTGTGATACTAGGGTATTGTACCATGTGTGAAACTAAGGTAATGTACCGTGTGTGATACTAGGGTAATGTACCGTGTGTGATACTAGGGTAATGTACCGTGTGTGATACTAGGGTAATGTACCATGTGTGATACTAGGGT
>NW_013876024.1:0-302 GCF_000517525.1 Limulus polyphemus
GATTTAACGATACTGTGTACTGTCAATAATAAGACACAATATTCAACGATAATGTGTACTGTCAGTAAGAAACACAAGATTTAACAATAATGTGTCCTGTCAATAAGAAGACACAAGATTTAACGATACTGTGTACTGTCAATAAGAGACAAGATTTAACGATACTGTGTACTGTCAATAAGAAGACACAAGATTTAACGATACTGTGTACTTTCAATAAGAAGAGACAAGATTTAACGATACTGTGTACTGTCAATAAGAAGACACAAGATTTAACGATACTGTGTACTGTCAATAAGAAG
>NW_013876025.1:0-301 GCF_000517525.1 Limulus polyphemus
GTTCGCGAAGGTTATCAAATGATTGGAGGCCTAACTGCGAGTGGTGTTCGCGAAGGTTATCAAATGATTGGAAGTCTAACTGCGAGTGGTGTTCGCGAAGGTTATCAAATGATTGAAAGTATAACTGCGAGTTGTGTTCGCGAAGGTTATCAAATGATTGGAAGTCTAACTGCGAGTGATGTTCGCGAAGGTTATCAAATGATTGGAGGCCTAACTGCGAGTGGTGTTCGCGAAGGTTATCAAATGATTGGAAGTTTAACTGCGAGTGATGTTCGCGAAGGTTATCAAATGATTGAAAGTA
>NW_013876026.1:0-303 GCF_000517525.1 Limulus polyphemus
GATATCAAATCATCCATCATGTCAGAAGTGATATTAATATACACAAATGAATAACAACCACGCACTGTGACACATTAAAAACAATGAATCATTATAACAAAGACAAGTGGGGGATATCAAATCATCCATCATGTCAGAAGTGATATTAATATACACAAATGAATAACAACCACGCACTGTGACACATTAAAAACAATGAATCATTATAACAAAGACAAGTGGGGCACATCAAATCATCCATCATGTCAGAAGTGATATTAATATACACAAATGAATAACAACCACTCACTGTGACACATTAAA
>NW_013876027.1:0-686 GCF_000517525.1 Limulus polyphemus
AAGGGGTTTATAAATAATGACAGGATATAAATACAAGTTCAAACACAGACTATAGAAAAGTTATTTTCGTTCGGAAATATTGTATTGTTAGTGTGATTCACACGATAAATATACAGTTTGTATAATTTCTCTACACGAAAAACAGTTCTTTACAAGACTAATTAGATCATAAGTAAGACTATTATATGTATATAACAATAAATTACACTTGAACAAACTGCGATACTTGAAATGTTATATTTAAACAATCAAACGTTTTCTTTATTATCGATTAGGTTATTTTGTTTGTTTAAATTTAAACACATATAACATTGTAATTTATGTCCATGTATTATATCTATTACTACATCACACATAACATTACAATGCATGCCCATGTATTATATCAGTTACTAGAACATATTAACCATTCTTATGTATGTTCTAGATTTCATAATTAGAATTTTATATTCAATGTAGTAATTGATATAATACATGGACATACATTAGAATGTTATATGTGATATAGTACTTGATATATTATATGGAACTACATTAGAATGTTATATCTGTTCTAGTAATTGATATAATACATGGACATACATTAGAATGTTATATAAGTTATAGTAATTGATATAAAACATGTACTTGATATAATATATCACATATAACATTCTAATGTATGTCCATGTATTTATATCAAGTAC
>NW_013876028.1:0-300 GCF_000517525.1 Limulus polyphemus
GTTAAATCTTGTGTCTTCTGATTGAGAGTACACAGTATTGTTAAATCTTGTATCTTCTTATTGACAGTACACAGAATCGTTAAATCTTGTGTCTCCTAATGTACAGTACACAGTATCGTTAAATCTTGTGTCTTCTTATTGACAGTACACAGTATTGTTAAATCTTGTGTCTTCTTATTGACAGTACACAGTGTCGTTAAATCTTGTGCCTTCTTTTTGACAGTACACAGTATTGCTAAATCGTGTGTCTTCTTATTGACAGTACACAGTTTGTTAAATCTTGTGTCTTCTTATTGAAAG
>NW_013876029.1:0-303 GCF_000517525.1 Limulus polyphemus
TTAAAGTGTACCTACATACCAAATTTAGTGAAGAATCATCAAGTAAGGACCCTCTGGTAACTGGAAATCGAAAAACAATCAGTAACCAAAAGCTTCACTGCAGTACACATGCGCTTTCAGAAAAGCCAATAAAAGAGTAACATAAAACGACCACAAAATTCGCAAAAATGACAATAGAAGGCTAGAATTTTGCATGTAAATACGAAGTTTGCAACGAACGTTCTTGAAAAAATTTCGAGAAGATCCGTCCAAATGGAACGAAGTACTGGTACAAAACGCAAAACGTTCCATAACTCCTTTAAA
>NW_013876030.1:0-303 GCF_000517525.1 Limulus polyphemus
ACAGTACACAGTATCGTTAAATCTTGTGTCTTCTTATTGACAGTACACAGTATTGTTAAATCTTGGGTCTTCTTATGGACAGTACACAGTATAGTTAAATCTTGAGTCTTCTTATTGACAATACACAGTATCGTTAAATCTAGTGTATTCTTAATGAAAGTACATAGTATCGTTAAATCTTGTGTCTTTTTATTGACAGTACACAGTATCGTTAAATGTTGTGTATTCTTATTGACAGTACACAGTATCGTTAAATCTTGTGTCTTTTTTGACTAGTATACAGTATCGTTAAATCTTAGTGTC
>NW_013876031.1:0-303 GCF_000517525.1 Limulus polyphemus
ACAATAACTAGTCCAAAACTTCTTATCTCAGACATAAACATGAAAGTTCAAACTGTTAACAATTAGGTATTCAAAATGTGTAATATGGCGTGGTGAATGGTGTTTTACTTTTGCTTTGACCAACAATAGGTTATAAATATGGAAAAAACAAACACTTAATAATTTTCCACGATATTTGACAGTTCAAGCTGTAGTAAATAGTGCAGTGATAATAGATACATTCTTTAGAAGGTAAACTAATATGCACAGTGTAATTAAATATTATTACAGATCGTGCCTTTACCACATTTCTACTTTTGTTTT
>NW_013876032.1:0-303 GCF_000517525.1 Limulus polyphemus
TTTCATATGAAATTTGAAGAAGATTCGAGAAAATGGAACGAAGTACCGGTACAAAATGCAAAACCTTCCATAACTCCCTTAAAACGAATAGTAGGAAGGTGAAACTATGCATGTAATTGTTCAAAGATAAAGTGTACCTACATGTCAAAATTGGAGAAGAACTATCAATTAAGGTTCCTCTGGTAATAAGAAATCGAGAAACAATCAGTAACCAAAAGCTTCAGTTCAGTACACAAACGCCTTGAGGCAAGCAAATAATAGAGAAACATAAAGCGATCACGAAAATCGTAATAGTAAAACTAG
>NW_013876033.1:0-302 GCF_000517525.1 Limulus polyphemus
TTATACAAGTAAGGACACACAGATACATGCTGTTGAGAAAAAGACAATAGCCACAAAAGTTATCAATGTCAACTGAGGACAAAATATAACAACAACAGAATTCAACAAGCATTACAATGCAATGCAATGAGCAGACTACTTCACAGCTCAAATATTATCCTATAAGGTACAAAAGCATGCATTTCTGTTACAATGATTAAGAATGTTGAATAACTTGGTTGAGTTCATTTTGGAATTGTATTATACAAGTAAGGACACACAAATACATGCTGTTGAGAAAAGACAATAGCCACAAAAGTTAT
>NW_013876034.1:0-300 GCF_000517525.1 Limulus polyphemus
ACTGGGAAAATTGAGTAGCATTTATTTTTTTTTAGTTTTACAAAAAAAGAATACGTTATTATACATTGCTTTAAGAATGAGAAAATATGAGGTCATTTTAGCAAATATAATTGCAATGGAGCATTGTTTCAAAGGTGTGATATAAATCACAGGCGTGAAATTATTTAGAACAACATAAAGTTTTTTTAAATAAAGATCTGGTAAAATTTATTCGCTTATTAGTTTGATTTGAAATGTATTACCTGTTTGTGTTGAATTTTGCGGAAAGCTACACGAGGACTATCTGCATTAGCCGTTCCT
>NW_013876035.1:0-300 GCF_000517525.1 Limulus polyphemus
TATGTAAGGAACAGAAGAGTTCCCTGAAACACCTTGCTTAGAATGATGTATATGTAAGGAACGGAATAGTTCCCTGAAACATCTTGCTTAGAATTTTGTAGATGTAAGGAACAGGAGAGTTCCCTGAAACACCTTGCTTAGAATAGTGTAGGGAAAATGAAAGTTCTCTTAAACATCTTCCTTAGAACGATGTAGATGTAAGGAACAGGAGAGTTCCCTGAAACATCTTGCTTAGAATTTTGTAGATGTAAGGAACAGGAGAGTTCCCTGAAACACCTTGCTTAGAATGATGTATATGTA
>NW_013876036.1:0-304 GCF_000517525.1 Limulus polyphemus
GTGTAGGTTAATAAATAAGAAGTAGTGTTTAAACACAGTATAAGTTAATAAATAGGAAGTATTGTTTAAACACAGTATAAGTTAATAAATAAGAAGTATTGTTTAAATACAGTGTAGGCTGATAAATAAGAAGTAGTGTTTAAACACAGTATAAGTTAATAAATAAGAAGTATTGTTTAAACACAGTATAAGTTAATAAATAAGGAAGTATTGTTTAAACACAGTATAAGTTAATAAATAGGAAGTATTGTTTAAACACAGTATAAGTTAATAAATAAGAAGTATTGTTTAAATACAGTGTAGG
>NW_013876037.1:0-299 GCF_000517525.1 Limulus polyphemus
AACTGAGTATGGAGGTATTGGGAAAATAAGGACTAAGTAAGGAGGTATTGGCAAAATATTAACTGAGTATGGAGCTCTTGGCAAAATATTAACTGAGTATGGAGGTATTGGCAAAATATTAACTGAGTATGGAGCTCTTGGCAAAATATTAACTGAGTATGGAGCTCTTGGCAAAATATTAACTGAGTATGGAGCTCTTGGCAAAATATTAACTGAATATGGAGGTATTGGCAAAATATTAACTGAGTATGGAGCTCTTGGCAAAATATTAACTGAGTATGGAGCTCTTGGCAAAATAT
>NW_013876038.1:0-303 GCF_000517525.1 Limulus polyphemus
GACGTAATATAACATTCTGGACGACAAAATAAAACTATTGTAAAACCTGGGTTAAAACGTAATAAAACATTCTGGACAACAAAATAAAACTATTGTAAAACCTGGGTTAAAACATAATAAAACATTCTGGACGACAAAATAAAACTATTGTTACGTCTCCGTTTGTTAATTAACTTTCCGTAACTTCGTTCCGACGAAACTTTAGCGACACAAGTCTTTACTTAATAAAACTGGTTTATTCTTTCCGAATATAACTTTACGATACACTTGTTTTCAACAATCGCGCTAAACAAACGCTATAAC
>NW_013876039.1:0-303 GCF_000517525.1 Limulus polyphemus
CCGAAACATGTATTGTAGCTAGGTGAATGTAAGAAACTATGGAATATTTCTTGTGAAATACACTGTGATATCGAGTACACAAAGATATAAATATCAAAGAAACATATAAACACTGCATACTTATCCTAGCTACATAAGAAGGGCATGTTTTGAGTTATCTTTGGTATTTGAATACTCCAACTTCTGTCTAACATGCAAAGTGTCTGTAGGTTTCAGCTGCTTCGACAGTATCGTGTGATAATAGCTTTAAGGCTGATTGATTTTATTCGGTGTTTTGTTTTGGAAGGAAGTAGGATATATTTT
>NW_013876040.1:0-403 GCF_000517525.1 Limulus polyphemus
ATTAATTCTAGAGAGATATCTTAGATCACTGTTTAATTCCAGAGAGGTATCGTGGATCGCTGTTTAATTCCAGAGAGATATTTTAGATAACTGTTTAATTCTAGAGAGGTATCTTGGATCACTGTTTAATTCTAGAGAGATATCTTAGATCACTGCTTAATTCTAGAGAAATATCTTAGATCATTGCTTAATTCTAGAGAGGTATCTTTGATCACTGTTTAATTCTAGAGAGGTATCTTGGATCACTGTTTGATTCCAGAGAGATATCTTGGATCGCTGTTTAATTCTAGAGAGGTATTTTGGATCACTGTTTAATTCCAGAGAGGTATCGTGGATCACTGTTTAATTCCAGAGAGGCATCTTGGATCACTGTTTAATTCTAGAGAGATATCTTAGATCACTG
>NW_013876041.1:0-303 GCF_000517525.1 Limulus polyphemus
AATATAATAATGACCGCAGTAAGAATGATCAACAAGCAAGAAAGGTGATAAACTAACAAATAAAAACTTACTACAATATAACAATGACCGCAGTAAGAATGATCAACAAGCAAGAAAGGTGATTATCTAACAAATAAAAACTTACTACAATATAACAATGACCGCAGTAAGAATGATCAACAAGCAAGAAAGGTGATATCTGAGTAGCAAAAAAAACAAACAAACAAAACAACAAGAAAGAATCCTCAATAGCCTACCATCAAATTTAAATTATTTTAGACAGTATTAGAGTAAATTAATCTA
>NW_013876042.1:0-443 GCF_000517525.1 Limulus polyphemus
TAGTTAAACCTGCCTGATAAACAGTGGATGCAAATACCATAGAAATAAGTTTAGTTTTTAAAATGCAGTGGATGCATCATAGATAATCCATAGTTTATCTTTGTGTTAAAAATTAAAGGAAATGATAATTTTGAAAAAAAAATATTCTTGAGAATTAATTTGTTATTTAGAATTAACTGTAAGCTTCAGATAAACTGTTAGTATACGTTTCAAGGAAGTATTTCAGTGAATTAGTGCCTCAATTATTTATGTTGAAGCACATATATGGATCTTGGGTGCCAACAGTTGAGTCAACTCAATATTAACTTGAACTATGTCACAAAAATGAAAGTTAACATGCATTGTAATTATTAGTTATTATTTCTGCCATGATTTGATACCTAGATCCCATTTCTTATTGCATATTGGATCTTGGGTGCCAACAGTTGAGTCAACTCAATACT
>NW_013876043.1:0-304 GCF_000517525.1 Limulus polyphemus
AGCAGAGGAAAAAATTCCTGCTCCTAAAAAAAGAAAAAGAACCTGAGGAGAGAGAACCAATGGTCAAGGAAGAAGAAAAACCAAAAACATTAATAACTGAAGAAGTAGAAACAGCTGAAGAAAAAATTCCTGTTCCTAAAGAAGAAAAAGAATCTGAGGAGAAAGAACCAAGGGTCAAGGAAGAAGAAAAATAGAAAAATTAGTAACTGAAAAAGTTGAGAAAACAGAGGAAAAAATATCTGTTTCTAAAGAAGAGATGGAAACAATGACCATGGAAGATGAAAAACCAAAAACATTAATAACC
>NW_013876044.1:0-304 GCF_000517525.1 Limulus polyphemus
GTCCATGAGCGTCTGGTGATAACTAGGTCAGGGGTGTATATATAGGTAGCAGGATTATTGTCCCTGTGTCATCTCCCAGCTGCTTGTCCATGAGCGTCTGGTGATAACTAGGTCAGGGGTGTATATATATAGGTAGCAGGATTATTGTCCCTGTATCATCTCCCAGCTGCTTGTCCATGAGCGTCTGGTGATAACTAGGTCAGGGGTGTATATATATAGGTAGCAGGATTATTGTTCCTGTATCATCTCCCAGCTGCTTGTCCATGAGCGTCTGGTGATAACTAGGTCAGGGGTGTATATATAG
>NW_013876045.1:0-303 GCF_000517525.1 Limulus polyphemus
GGGGGTCAAGATGTCATGTGTACATGTTTGGGGGTCAAGATGTCATGTGTACATGTTTGGGGGTCAAGATGTCATGTGTACATGTTTGGGGGTCAAGATGGCATGTGTACATGTTTGCGTGTATTGTTATTAAAATTATTATATTATTATTTATTATACACACTACTATTATATCATATTATATACATTATTAATTTCTGTTTTATCCACGTAATATTTTACTTAAAAATTCAAACTGTATGTTGTCTATATAAATATAATAGTACTGTATGTTGTCTATATAAATATAATAGTACTGTTGTA
>NW_013876046.1:0-837 GCF_000517525.1 Limulus polyphemus
TGTTAAAAATGAGCATTACTATTCTGTTTATTTGGATTAAAATAGTTGATATCATTTGCAAAAATATAAACGTCTTAAAATATCTGTTAGAATAAAATATTACAGCTTATAAAAAAAAGTATTAACGAAACTCGTTTTAAGTTACAACTCTGATTATAAGTGTAAGGTAACGAAAGTATTTTTGAAAGATGTGTTTTTATTTCTTGCATCATGAACTATTATCACAGTTGAATTAATCTGAGAAATATTACAGAATACTATTTTAGAGAATGGTACAACTAGATAACTTTTAAAATTACCAAAGTGACTATAAAAGGTAACAACACCCAAGTCATCATTCGTACCCCACAATTCAGTACAGACACGACATTAACTAAGATCAGAATGAAAGTTCTTGTTGCAGTACTCCTGGTTGTTGTTGTTGTAGTATATGTTTCAGGCCACGGCCCTCACCATAAAATGCATGAAATGCTCTGCGGTAAGGTATAAATTTATTATGTCAAATATCTATACTGAAATAAACATCTAAAGACTGTACTAGAGCTACTCCGATGATCAGTTCACAGCTGTCCACTTCAAACACTGTGAGACGTGAATTTCTATAGAATGTAAACATCATACAGGTCTTGATGGCAGATTTGCATGACGAATTATCACTGAGTTTGTGATATTCTATGAATGTAGAACAGTTATTAAACTTTCTATATGAACACCTGCTGTGACAACCAATACTCATGTAGAGAGAGTTACTGTAGTAACTGAACGTGTCGACTGTTAACACAAAGTGGGTTTTGTTTGTTAGGAGATAGTTTGTCAGTTTTATATGGTCTTGTAAAA
>NW_013876047.1:0-302 GCF_000517525.1 Limulus polyphemus
GAAGAAGAGCCATTAATATAAATCAACAGTTAGGTTACTCTGCTATTATACAATGGGAAGAAGAGCGATTAAATATAAATCACAGTTAGGTTCCTTTGCTATTATACAATGGGAAGAGAACGATTAAATATAAAATCACAGTGAGGTTCTTTTGCTATTATACAATGGGAAGAAGGGCCATTAAAATATAAAATTAACAGTTAGGTTCCTTTGCTATTATACAATGGGAAAAAGAGCCATTAAAATATAAAAATCAACAGTTATGTTCCTTAGCTATTATACAATGGAGAAGAAGAGCCATT
>NW_013876048.1:0-303 GCF_000517525.1 Limulus polyphemus
AGAGTCCTGTGTGAAACGCAATGTATTTCTCTTTGTTAACTGCGTTAAGGGTATATATGTTTGTTTAGTTTGTTTTGAATTTTCGCGCAAAGCTACACGAGGGCTATCTGCGCTAGCCGTCCCTAATTTAGCAGTGTAAGACTAGAGGGAAAGCAGCTAGTCATCACCACCCACCTCCAACTCTTGGGCCACTCTTTTACCAACGAATAGTGGGATTTACCGTCAAATTATAACGCTCCCACGGCTGAATGGGCGAGCATGTTTGATGTGACAGAGATTCGAACCCGCGACCATCAGATTGCG
>NW_013876049.1:0-303 GCF_000517525.1 Limulus polyphemus
GTACAACAACTCCACGAAAACCTAGGTGTAACTCTAGTTACCGAATTTATAACCACCACACTCATCTTTAGCGTTATTTGGTACAACAACTCCACGAACACGTAGTTGTAAGTCTAGTTACCGAATTTATAACCACCATACTCATCGTTATCTTTATTTGATACAACAACTCCATAAACACCTAGGTATAACTCTAGTTACCGAATTTATAACCACCATATTCATCTTTAGCTTTACTTGGCAAAAACTACTTCATGAACATCTAGATGTAACTATAGTTACCGAATTTATAACCACCATACA
>NW_013876050.1:0-303 GCF_000517525.1 Limulus polyphemus
CACATCAATTGACTAAAGTTTGAATCAGAAGCTGTACGTCAGTTGACTAAAGTTTGAATCAGAAGCTGTACATCAATTGACTAAAGTTTGAATCAGAAGCTGCACATCAATTGACTAAAGTTTGAACCAGAAGCTACACATCATTTGACTAAAGTTTGAATCAGAAGCTGCACATCAATTGACTAAAGTTTGAACCAGAAGCTACACATCATTTGACTAAAGTTTGAATCAGAAGCTGTACATCAATTGACTAAAGTTTGAACCAGAAGCAGTACATCAATTGACTAAAGTTTGAACCAGAAG
>NW_013876051.1:0-303 GCF_000517525.1 Limulus polyphemus
CTTTAATGTAATAAGGATATTTAAATATTGTGTTGTAATTAAGTTTAACTTTAATGTAATAAGGATATATAAATATTGTGTTGTAATTAAGTTTAACTTTAATGTAATAAGGACATATATAAATATTGTGTTGTAATTAAGTTTAACTTTAATGTAATAAGGATATATAAATATTGTGTTGTAATTAAGTTTAACTTTAATGTAATAAGGATATACAAATATTGTGTTGTAATTAAGTTTAACTTTAATGTAATAAGGATATATAAATATTGTGTTGTAATTAAGTTTAACTTTAATGTAATA
>NW_013876052.1:0-303 GCF_000517525.1 Limulus polyphemus
AAGGTACCACCGTTCAATGAAAATGAAGTTGTTGAATATTTCCAACATTTTGAGAAGGTTGCCCAAACCATGGAATGGCCCACCAAAAATATTCATTATTATTACAAAGTGTCTTAACTATTAAAGCACAAGAAACTTACGCCACTCTCTCTTTCGAAGACTGTACGAATTATGATAAGCTTAAAGCAGCTATTCTCAAAGCATACGAGTTAGAACCGGAGGCTTATGCCTAAAGTATCGAGGTTATCGCAAACAAGTTAATCAAACTTATACGGAATTTTAAAATAACAGTTATCATGGTAT
>NW_013876053.1:0-302 GCF_000517525.1 Limulus polyphemus
GATAGTAAGTAGATAGTTACAGATCAAGATTTAACTCATCTAAACCATAAGATAGTAAGTAGATAGTTACAGAGCGAGATCTAACTCATCTAAGCCATAAGATAGTAAGTAGATAGTTACAGAGCGAGATCTAACTCATCTAAACCACAAGATAGTAAGTATATAGTTACAGAGCGAGATCTAACTCATCTAAACCACAATATAGTAAGTAGATAGTTACAGATCAAGATTTAACTCATCTAAACCATAAGATAGTAAGTAGATAGTTACAGAGCGAGATCTAACTCATCTAAACCATAAGA
>NW_013876054.1:0-302 GCF_000517525.1 Limulus polyphemus
GATTTGCCGTACATTGTAAACTGATAGAGCCGAATGTTTTGAAACTAGAAATACGAAGAACGGGAGTTTGGAAATAAGTTTCCGAGTAAGATTTGCCGTACATTGTAAACTGATAGAGCCGAATGTTTTGAAACTAGAAATACGAAGAACGAGAGTTTGGAAATAAGTTTCCGAGTAAGATTTGCCGTACATTGTAAACTGATAGAGCCGAATGTTTTGAAACTAGAAATACGAAGAACGGGAGTTTGGAAATAAGTTTCCGAGTAAGATTTGCCGTACATTGTAAACTGATAGAGCCGAAT
>NW_013876055.1:0-303 GCF_000517525.1 Limulus polyphemus
GCCAAGTAAGGCTAAAGATGAATATGGTGGTTATAAATTCGGTAACTAGAGCTACACCTAAGTGTTCAAGGAGTAGTTTTAGTAATTAAGGCTAAATATGAGTATGGTGGTTACGAATTCGATTACTAGAGTTACACCGACGTGTTCGTGGAGTTGTTGTACCAAATAACGCTAAAGATGAGTATGGGGGTTACACATTCGGTAACTAGAGGTACACTTATTTGTTCATGGAGTACTTGTACAAAGTAAGGCTAAAGATGAGTATGGTGGTTATAAATTTGGTAACTATAGTTACACCAAGGG
>NW_013876056.1:0-295 GCF_000517525.1 Limulus polyphemus
AACAGTACACAGTATTGTTAAATCTTGTGTCTTCTTATGGACAGTACACAGTATGTTAAATCTTGTGTCTTCTTATTGACAGTACACAGTATCGTTAAATCTTTGTGTTCTTATTGACAGTACACAGTATTGTTAATACTTGTGTCTTCTTATTGACAGTACACAGTATTGTTAAATCTTAGTGTCTTCTTATTGACAGTACACAGTATCGTTAAATCTTGTGTCTTCTTATTGACAGTACACAGTATTGTTAAATCTTGTGTCTTCTCATTGACAGTACACACTATTGTTAAAT